>NW_016830337.1:435406-584476 GCF_001698545.2 Rhinopithecus bieti
ATAAACCCAGGAGGTGGAGCTTGCAGTGAGCTGAGATCCGGCCACTGCACTCCAGCCTGGGTGACAGAGCGAGACTCCGTCTCAAAATAAATAAATAAATAAATAAAAATACAGTACAAAATGTGTTTATACTGTAGGAGTAGACTAGACCAAAACAAAATTTAGATATCTTTTTCCTCAACTTCCTTGAAATAGACATGATTCCCTCTGAGGAACTCCACCCTATAGTTCTATATAAGTGGTAGAATTCCAGCCACTGTCATCACCAGAAGAGTTTTATTGTGTTTTCTGCAGATGCTGCAGAGGTTTATTGTGTTTTCTGCAGAGGCTACAGGATGCAGAGTTTAGTGCGTGGCTTCTAGAGCCAGATACCTGGGTTCAAATCCTGACTTGGCCACTAACTGTATAACCTTGGGTAAAATACTTAGCTTGGTTCCCCATTGTGAAATGAAGATAATCATGCTATAAGAACTAAAGTAAATATCTGTAAGATATTTGGACTGAAGCTGGAACATCTATCCAAGGTACCATTAACAGAGTTAGCTTCATATTTTAAAATGCTTTGCAAACTGTCAGGTCTTGGTGGAATTGTGTTGTTGGTTTTATTCTTATTCCATCTATATGAGTTTATGCAGATAGGACAATCATTATCAGCAAAAACAGGTCATGTTTTCCTGGTTGGTTTCCTGGCCTCACGTATTTGTATACTCCTTCATTTTCTGTAATCCAGATTTCCCCAAGAGACAGCAAGCCAGACCCTCCCCATTTTCTCCTTGCCTAATAGGAAGGTCAATCTTTTCCTGGGTTCCTAACCCCAGATGATGTCACAGAGCTTCTCTGTGACCTGCCCTCCCCAGGCTCCAGCCTGCCATCCTGGTGCTATCCCTGTCTAGTTTCCCTCATGAAGCAATGACCACAACAGCTCCAACCCCCTCACCTACACAACACGCATGCTTCTTTATGCACAGTGTGGGTGGGTCTCAGAGCCTGTTCAAGCTGACAGAGCTGGCAGCAGAGACAGGGCCAGAACCTGGGTCTCCCATCTTCCTAGGGCTGCATTCTACAAAACACAGTCAGCTTTCCAAGAAGAGTACTGACATAATGGGAGAGGCACTGCATGGCCCTCGCTCATTCGGCCAGTCATGGATTCACTAATTATTCAAACAAATAGTTACGATGCCTGCTGTGTGCCAGGCACTGTTCCAGGTAAAAGGACATTGGCACTGCATTACGTAAAAGGAAAGGGAAAAAAACTGGTTGATTTCTTCTGGAAAATACATTTGTTCCATACTGTGAAAGCATTAGTGGCTCCAGAACTTTTTGCAGGAGGGTCTCAGATGTGGCAATGTTCTGGAAGGAAGAACGATGGAAACATTGAGTACTCACGCACATCTGCTCCTCCCCTCCTTCTGGAAACAGAAGGAGAACATCCCCTGTGTTAGTCTGTTCTCACCCTGCTAATAAAGACACACCTGAGACTGGGTAATTTATAAAGGAAAGAGGTTTAATGGACTCACAGTTCCACATGGCTGGGGAGGCCTCACAATCATGGCAGAAAGTGAATGAGGAGCAAAGTCACATCTTACATGACAGCAGGCAAGAGAGCTTGTGCAGGGGAACTCCCCTTTACAAAACCATCAGATCTCAAGAGATGTATTCACTAGCATGAGAACAGTATGAGGGAAACTGCCCCGATGACTTAATTCTCTCCACATGGCCCACCCTTGACACGTGGGGATTATTACAATTCAAGGTGAGATTTGGGTGGGGACACATCCAAACCATATCACCTTCCCTCCCCTTGAAGTTAGGTGGGGTCCTGGGGCATGTTCTAGGCAACTGTTGTGGATGGAAGAAGATGAAGGTTTCACTTCAGAGTGAAGCGTTTCTGGGGCTCTCTGACCTGCACCGTGACGGTGCCAGAGCTGCCAGGTGGACACTGCAGGATAGAGGCCACCTGGATGGCTGACTCCACACGGAGGATGCTGCCTACGAGGGTCATCTGGACCCCCAGTTGCTTTTTTGTGAAAAAAAGAAAGAAATGTTCCTGTGATTTCTGCAATTTGGCTGCAATTTGGGGGTTGTTATTAGAGCATTGCCCAGTCTTTCCTGACTAATGTGGTATCAGGAGAAAGGTTAGGACACTGGTCTTGAAGCTGAATTTGCAGAGTGTCACACTTTCTATTTGGAGTGCAGGTCCCCTATAAGGAGCAGCAAAACAGTTTCCTAGAGATTTTCTTACATAACTTTGCTTGTATATTTTTCTTAGTATCCTGTGTGGCAGGATATAGAGAGAACACTGTCTGGGGTTATAAGTGGACTAAAGCTTCTCTTTCCAAGTCATTCCTTGGAAACAGTATTAATTAAAATAATAAATAATGATAGACTCAGTAAATACATTTTTACAGTAAGGAAGGTTAAACATTAATTAATAAATAGGACTTGATGTTTAAGGGTCTCTTTTTTATTTCTTTCTTTCTTTTTTTTTTTTTGAGATGAAGTCTTGCTCTGTCGCCCAGGCTGGAGTGTAGTGGCACAATCTCGGTTCACTGCAACCTCCACCTCCCAGGTTCAAGCAATTCTTTGCCTCAGCCTCCCAAGTAGCTGGGATTGCAGGTGCCCACCACCATGCCTGGCTAATTTTTTTGTATTTTTAGTAGAGATGGGGTTTCACCATCTTGCCCAGATAGGTCTTGAACTTCTGACCTTGTGATCCACCTACCTCGGCCTCCCAAAGTGCTGGGATTACATCTTTTTTTTTTTTTTTTTTCTTGAGACAGAGTCTCACTCTGTCACCCAGGATGGAGTGCAGTGGCACCATCTCAGCTCACCGCAACCTCCACCTCCCGAGTTCAAGCAATTCTCGCGCCTCAGCCTCCTTAGTAGCTGGTATTACAGGTGCCCACCACCATACCTGGCTAATTTTTTTTGTATTTTTAGTAGAGACGGGGCTTCAGCATGTTGGTCAGGCTGGTTTCCAACTCCTGACCTCAAGTGATCCACCCGCCTCTGCCTTCTAAAGTGCTAGGATTACAGGCACGAACCACTGTGCCCGGCGTGTTGAAGTGTTTCTTAAGGGCCAGCTCTCACAGTGACTTAATTAAGAAGCTCAGCTGAGAAGCATCGGGCTATTAAATGGAGGTTGACGGAGCCCTAGTTGATTCAGGGCAGGATAGAGACACGGCCTTTATTAGTCTTCCTCGCTTCTATGAAAGCAAAGCAGGTTTGTATTCCACTTTGGGACTAATCCATTTGTCACTGTGACGTCTCTAAGGACAGGGATGTCCATTTTAAACCTCATTTGCAGCTGCTTTTTAGTCTTAGTGGTTTTGGAATGGAATTCATCTGCTTTGACCCCTTGTGTATTTGGTTACCTCTTATCTAGTGCCCACAGTGAAATTCCAATATAACATTAACAATTTGTTTTCCCTGATATCGGCTCTGTTTGTCACAGGCTGGAACCCAGGCCCATAAAGAAATGTCACTTTTGGTCTCTTTGTAAGAGTTTTATGCAAATAACATGATAATGATTTCAAGGAGAAAGAAGACTGGATGGAGAGGAGGGGAATGGCAGGAGGGGAGTAGAAGGAAAAAGAGAAGGAGGGAAAGAAGGGGGCGGTGGTGAGGTCATGCAGTCATGGAGAGAAGGGAGGCCTGGGGAAGCGCATGGGTGTCTATGAGCAAATGAAAACACACCTCTGCCTCTACAACATGGTGGGATGGTGGTCGAGTCCAGTTGCCCTGAGTAGCTTGGAGCATTGTCAGGGACAGACACGATGGGGTGTGAGCAATGCTATGGAGAGGACCCAGTGCTCCTTACACAATATTAGTGATTCCAGTGCCAGCAGGGGACAGAATGGCAGCCAGTAAGAGAGCAGAGAAAAGGTTTTTGAATTCAGATCAACTCATTCCCGAAGGGCATGCAAACACCGTGCAAGGGTACCTGGGTATGGACCTCAAACTCAGTGTGTTCTCATGCCCTGCAGTGCTCACTCTGAGAACGCTCTTACTGTTCCTTCCCATCTCCCCTTTCATAATCACCCTTTTCCCTTTTAGAAAAAAAAGTACCATCTTCACTTAATCAGAGCCTTCCCAGAGTGCTTTGCTTTAGGCATGCAAATCCCCCCACCCCACATTCTATAAGGGGACAGCCTGTAAGAGTGGGGTCTGGGACAAGTGTCCTTTAATTAAGACTCTACAACCCCCCTCCATCCATCTCCTAAAGACTTTACTTTTAATAAAATATCGCTTTGATGCTTAATAATTATTTATCAAAATTTACTGTGTGTTTGTGTTGTTTTGATCACTTGGGTGTTACAGGGTGTTACAAACAACACTGATGATAACTCAGTTCAGATGAAATTGTAAACATAGTATATTTAAAAGTAAAACAATTGATAGCATAAAAATAAATTGAAGTAAGATAAAATTATCAGGAGGAAGTAGAAGGAGGAAAGGAAATGATACACATTTCTAACTATTAAGAAAAGCTTAATATATCTTAAAGGATCATGCGTATTAATCAAGTATGATATTTAGCTTCCATTGGATGCATTTCAAAGGATGATGCAACAGTTTTATTGCAAACTGTCAATATTTACACTGCTCTGTCATTTACACAACCTTGTCATTTTTGTCCTTTGTATTTTACTCTCTAATTTTTTTCCCTTGCTCTTTACTTCCATGACCAGAAACTGGCTTTCTCATCAAGGCTAATTTTTCACAAAGAATCTGCATTTGAATCAAGTCATGAGAAATATACAAGGCAGATGAGACAGAAGCCCAGGCTCTCCTGGCACCCACATTCTGAGTAGTGGGCCAGCCCTGCTCAGCACCAAGCAGACTGGGTCCACCCACCAGCCCTGCTCCACATTTCTGCATACTATGGAGTATGGTGGTCATACTATGGAGTATGGTGGTCATGATTGCTGCTCACCAAATATTCCCCCTGTCCCTCCAAACACTTTCCCACAATCTTAGAAGGTAGGCGCAGCCATATGACTGACTTTGCCTATGACTTGTGGGAGGAAATGGTAGTGTTGCTCTTGGGCAAATATTTTAAAAGCCAATCTTTATGAAGCCGTATCTTCCTCCTGCCACAGTGATTATAGAAGGATGTGCCAAGAGGGAGGTGCTGCGAACCTGGGTCCCAATGTACAGAAGTCTCAGCTGACCCTGTGGTAGCAATGCAGCCTTCTTATTTAAACCACTGATATTTTTGGTCTTATTTGTTACTGCAACAAAACCTCACCCACCCTGAATAGCACCAGGAGTCATTTGCAAACAGTTGAAACTTCAAATGTTAACTCTGTGAAATGCAGTTATTCCACATTCAGCTCCTCTTTAAAACCATTTATTTTTATTTACAAAACCCACCATGCTTTGTCAAGTCAAATTTTGGATCCGCCTTTTGAAATAAATTTCTCACATGGACAAATTTGCATTTTCTCTTCTGATTTTACCTCAAGACCTCAGGACCTTTGACCAAGGACCCAGGGATTCACCACTCATCCTGCTGAGTTTTGCTACTTTCCATGGATCTTTGAGCTTGAGGTCAATAGTGATCACTTCTTGGCTCCTGCCTTCTATGACTCTTGAGACATTTCTTTAAAATTCTGTTTCCTACTCTGATCTCAGGTCAGAAGCTCTTGTGCATAAGCAGGCCTGGTGTTCATCAACATTCATGATCAAACCAGAATGTCAGTGTGAAGGCCTTTCCCACAGAAACACCAGGTGCAGCTAAGGGAAGCCGGAGGAAGTGCGTCACTAGCCCAGAAGAGTGAAGGAAACTGATCCGTGAGTCAAAAGGACATTACCCACTGTTCCACTAAAGAAGACACAGACTCGAACCCCGTTCTGCATTTACCAGTCCACTGATGGATGACCAGCTCTGAAGGCTGATGGGAACCTTTGCCCCTTTAAACCAACCAAGAAGTTCATTTACACATTAAAAAAGAAAAAAAAATCTCCATTTTAGACAATGATTTTCTGGCTTAATGGTGGTAGAATAACTGTGATTCTCACTTTGTAACTAAAAAGATATTTTTTTCTCCATGCACGTAAATGTTTCTCCATCTCTCTGGGGTCTTGGCAGATCAGGGATCCAACAGTTTTTAAAGTAGAGGAAAACCAGAGCACCCAATCCAGCATCAACATCCTAATTGAGGTCAGTCCCTCCTGGGTAACCCTTAAGCCGCACATCATCATGTTCCAGTGGTTCTGGTTTTAATGTTTTCTTAATTTCTCCATTGTAGGCCTAAGTAGCATCAAAGCTACTTAGATGCTGTGTCTTAAAGGTACAAAAGGATGCTTGCAAGAGAAATAAAGGAGAAAGCTGATAGCTTGATAACTCTTCTTGCAGAACCAGCTCAATCTAGAGACTAAGGAGTAACCGGCCATCTGGTATGATTTCAGGGCTCTACGTACCATTGCCTTCTTCCTGGATTGCTGTGTGCCTTCAATCCTACCATTACTGCTCCTTTCAGGCTGAGACACCAAACACTCCTTTTAAAGTAAAAACAGCATATAATTGGAAGATTGAATGAGTCAGCACTCTTGGTTGCATGCAACAACAAAAAAACCTAAGTTAAATAGCTTTAAATGAAATAAATTTATAATATCAGATAACTAGAATGTGCAAGGAGTAGCTTGTTAGTTTCAGGCACAGCCGGATCCAGAGGCTCAAAGGTCAGCAGTTCCTGATGAGTGTCTCTTGATCCCTCTGCTACTCTTTTTCCCTCTCAGGGCCATTCTTAGAGAGCATCTCCTGCTGTGGCTGCAAGACAGACTAAGCCTCATAGAAAAGAGCCTCTGACACTCCCAGAAGCCACAACAAAAGTCTCATTGCATCTCATTGGACCTAAGTGTCACATACCCATCCCTAGACCAGTCAGAGTTGTGGAAGAAAAGAGCCTGATGGTCTTACTCCACCTGACACAGAGGGTTGGTCCAGCCATTGGAGGGTGGTTACCCAGGGGAAACTGGGATTCAGTTACCCAAAGATGGTACAATAGATTCTGGGTAGCCAAAAATAAATACAGTACAAAGTTCATATTCTTTAAAGAGATTTATAAACAAGAGTGAGATGCACAGAAGCAAAGTTTCACTATCCCTGTCTGAAGGTGAAACTAACTTATTACCTGGGTTGACACCTCAGATTAGGTACCTGTGACCTTGGAAAGAGAAGTCCTACTAGTGTTGGGACACAAACCAGGAAAGTTTGAACTGAGGAAAGGAATTCAAAGGTCCTAAGGTGGAGAACTGGCCAAGTGAGGCACGAGGGAATGGAGGCAACCAGCAGAATGGAGGGAGGTTCTGGATGGATCCTCGATATAAAGAACAACATAACAACAATGAGGGCAGTCATGGATGAAGTGCTTGCTATGTGCCAGGCACTATGCTAATCACTCTCTGTATATTAACACATTCACATCTCACAGCAATTTTAATGTTTATGAAACTTATTTCCATTTTACAGTAAGACAACTGAGACATGGAGGGCTTGATAGAGCTAGTGGTGGTGATGCTGAGACTTGAACCAACACAGTCTGTTCCAAAGTTCACATGCTCAGACAAGATATTGAAGAATCGCCAGGAACCAGAGCACTAGAACGGTGCTGCTGGCAGTAGATGCTGAAGCTCCTTAGAGCAACTGTCTCCCCCTGAGTGATGGGGAAACTGGGGCCTCTATAATTGGGCACTGTTCTACCCCAGGATATTAGTTAGGACCCCTTCCTTCTGTAGCCAGCAACAGAAAATGTAGACCAGACTTGTTTCAGTAAGAAGGGAATTTGTTTTCTCCCAAAACAAAATAACAAAATATCTAAGTATTGTGCTAGTTTCGGGGACAGTCGATTCTGGACTCAATTCAGCTTGACTCAGTTTCCCTGATGCCTTGACGCTATCGTCAGCTACGTTAGTTTCATTCTGCCGCTCTAAGTAGCAAGTTATGGCACCTCCAGCCTCATCCAAGTTTCAACCCTTCAGAAAAGGGCCACAAGCTTCCAGGGAAGTCCAGAGACTCATTCTGATTGGGTCACGTGAGGTCATGTGCTCACTCACCCCGATAAATTGCTGTTGCCAGGGCACACCACGTGGTGATTAGCTCAGCTCTGGAAAAGCTACATACCGATTGACTTAACTCTGGAAAAGCTGCATGCTGATTAGCTTAGCGCTCGAAAAGCTACATGCTGATTGGCTTAGCTCTGGAAAAGCTATATGCTGATTGGTTTAGCTCTGGAAAAACTACATGCTGATTGGTTTAGCTCTGCGTCTTGGGCTTGAGTTCTGACTGCAGGTCATATAGATTGAAATATAGAGGGGAGATTTTTCAAATGAAAATGGTGAAGACGGGAGTTTTCTGTTTCTAAAATAAAGTGATAGAGGTGCAGGGACTAAAGAACAGATGTTCGTAATACCCAGTCTCCTATGTAAGAAAAGTTTATTTTTTTTTCTTAGCTTATATTGCTGCAAATTCGAATGCATGTGACCCACAGTGACCTCTTCCAGGCTGTTATCTTGTAAAGTGACCCATATCCTTTCATCTGTTTCCATACTCACCTTTGTGTGTTTGGAAAATAGATTCACGGTGGCTCACGCCTGTAATCCCAGCACTTTGGGAGACAGAGGCGGGCAGATCACCTGAGCTCAGGAATTTGAGATCAGCCTGGCCAACATGGCGAAACCCCGTCTCTACTAAAAAAAATACAAAAATTGGCCGGGCGCGGTGGAAGGCGCCTGTAATCCCAGCTACTCAGGAGGCTGAGGCAGGAGAATGGCTTGAACCCGGGAGGCGGAGGTTTCAGTGAGCCGAGATCGTGCCACTGCACNTGTTACTATAAAGATTTGAAATATGCCAACCAGTAAATATAATATTTGGGACTATAAGAAATTTCAGAAAAAATATACATGAGCAAGGCAAGAAAACAAAGTTAGGAGATGACTACGCCTTGGGGAGAGAGCGGGAGATCTAATGGTAGAGGGGTCCCCAGGAAGCCTCAAATGTACTTCTGAAGTCTGATTTCTTATGGCGGAGGGATAACTGCCCAGGTGCTTATTAACTAACATTTCGTTAGTCTGTTTGTCTAAAAGGCTTCTCAAAAAATAGAAAACAAAAATCAAGTAGCAAGTGCATGGCCCATGACCAATGCAGCATCTTTGCCCTGAAATGATGTGATGTCTGTCCCACATGAGTATGAATCTTCTTAGATAACTTCAAAAGTATGAGGATGCTCAACTCGTTCTCCTCAGCAGCAGGCTCCTGCCTGCTCTGTGCTCCTGGATCCCTTTGGATTTATCTTGCTGGGTTTTGGGGAGTGGAGACGCCCTCCTCCCTGCACCGCTTCCTCACATGGTGATTTGTCTATTGAGTATCAGTCAGGATCCCAGGAGGACCTGCAGGAGCGGCCGCCTCCCACAGGGACAGAACCAGGTCCAGCTGCCCGGAACCAGGAGACCCAATGTCAGGTGTGATTCTGTGCTGGGATCCGAGTGGAACCACAGGTCTGTGCAGCAGGAGGCAAGAAGCTCATGACTACAGAGAGAGGCATGGCTGGGGACCCGGTGCCTCTGCCCCGTCTCCGTCTCTGCATCTCAGGGCAGCAGAACACTCCAGGCCTCTCTCACAGTGACCAGTGTGACCTGAGGCTGCCCATCTCCCCGCCAGCCTGTCCTGAGTATGAAATTCCAGCATCGGAGAGTCCTTCCTTTTTGATTTTCCTTCTTTCTTTTTTATAACTGAGCATCTCCCAGGCAGGATGGCTGATTGAGCTCTACCCGTCCACCTGCAGCAGGGCTGCTGGCTGGCCGATGGAGGCATGTCTCTGGGGTACAGCAGAGCTCAGGGTGGGGACAGAACAGGGAGAGCTGGGAGGCAGGAGAAAGGCCCTACAGGAGATGCCCCACAAGCTTTCCATCCTGCCTGCTTTTCCCTGGGGAAACCCAAGTCTCCGCTGGTGGCAGGGGCAGGGGAAGAACTGCTTTATCTTAAAGTTAATCATTGATGACACCTCCTATCACTGAGTATTGATTGAGTTAGAGTGGGTCTAACAGATAAACGATTCTTAAGAATTCAAGTTTAGCAAGTCATTTATAACCAGAAGCTCCTGCATTACTTACAGAAAACAGATAACAAGCCTGCGGCAGAGGCAAAAGATCAAGTACCATGAAGGAGGAAAAGATTTATGCGGCCCTAAGTCAACAAGAAAAACCACAGTGAGAATCAAAGTGTCAGCGTCTGCGTAGAAGATCCCCTCAGAGCTCTTCTCTCTGCTTCCAGATAAATAGAAGTGAGAAAAGTATACCTATTAAAAGGCGTTGGCTGTCAGCAACCAAAGACCTGATTAACAGACTTGAAGAATCATGTAGATTGTCCCCTATAACAGAGGGGATGATGAATGCAGCTCAACCGTATCTGTCTCTCTACTCTGCCTTCCTTAGCAGGTTGGCTTGTTCTTAAGCATGGCTCCTCATGCTCACAGAAAGGCTGCTTCGGTTCCAGCATGCTGTTCTCAACCAATTCTTTTCAAAGGCAGGAAGGAGAGTTTCTTCTTGTGCCTCCATAGCATGACAGAAGAAAATTTTTCCTTGAAGACTCTTCCCACCTTGGAGCATTGACTCTCCCCTTGCATCGGTCAGGTTTGGGTCCCATGGCTGCTTCTGGACGCAAAGGAGGCTGAGCAAGAAGCATTTTTGGTATATTTGGGCTCTAGAGGAGGAGAAGCAAGCACCATGCAAGACAGAGGTAGGGGGTTGGGGCTGCAGCGGGGCACAGTGGGGGTGGCCCTTAGCTCCCGCCTCGGAAAGACAGGTAAAGCCTTCTGTCCAGTTTTGTTGTTTGTTTTGTTTTGTTTTTCTCCTGGGGGCTACATGGCCATTTGGACAGGATTGTGTGTCATACATTACCATCCCTGAACCCTTACAGTAAATTCTAGAAATGACACCCACCATGAGTTATTGTGACAATGCAAAACTCCTCTAGATGTTTTTAAATGAGCAGAACTGTCCCCTATCTACCCCAAAGATTCTTAACAAATGTGAATTTTGTTCAGGCCAGTGTGGTGGCTCACACCTGCAATCTTAGCACTTTGGGAAGCTGAGGTGGGAGGATGGCTTAACTCCAGGATATGGAGACCAGCCTGGGCAACATAGTGAGACCCTGTCTTTACAAGAAATCAAAATATTAGCCAGACATGGTGGCCTATACCCTATGCTCCCAGCTACTCAGGAGACTGAGGTGGAAGGATCACCTGAGCCCTGAAGGTTGAGGGTGCAGTGAGCTGTGATCGCTCCACTGCACTCCAGCCTGAGTGACAGAGAGAGAGAAAGAGGCTGCTGGGCTGAGGGGCGGTTTCAGAGGATGTAACATGTTTAAGGTATCACATGGAGGACCCACCCCCAGTTTCAGCCAGAGCAACTGGGTTTCTGGCCAGTTTTACAAATTGAGATTTTGTAAAAGATTCTCTTTGCAGAAAATATTTACATTTGGAAATAGTTGAGAATGACTATTTGAGTCTCAGCTGGAGTTGGGTGAATTCAAACTGTCTTTTTCAGCAGAACAATCAGTCAACATGGTTATTTTACTCAGCAAATATGTCAGAGTAAATTCGTGATAGTTGATAGAATAAATTGTGGCTAGTTGACAGATTGCATTTTCTTCTGTTTCTTACTTTCAGGGGGCATCTGGTTTTCAGATTCAGCTTTTATTCTCACCAGAAATGGATCTTAGAAACCCTTGTGTGTGCTGGCCTTAGAGTCATGGAAAACATTTCAGGCAAAGTAATCCTGGCTGGTGGCCAAATTGTTTCTTTTTGTTTGGGTGTTTAACACATTTTTTCTTCTAATTTATGCATCTATGGTGTGTTAAGGAAAATGGGATAATTTAGGTTGTCTTTTTTCCTTCTTCTTCCTTTAGAATGCAAAAATAAAACTTGGCTGGAGTTTACTGTCTCCTAATCCCCAGTAGGAACCTGACATTTTTATGTTGCTTTTTCACCCTCTCCAACCTGGCCTGAGGTGCAGGTGGGGAGCTGCTGGTAGAGTGTTACCATAATCCCACCCAGCAATGACAGAGACCTGCCTGAGGGCTTCAGGGGAGACTGAAGAGTCCCAAGCACATCTCTTGTCTAGGGTGATGAAAAGCTGATCTGGGCTTGGTACCAAATGTTGCTTATCAGATTCCAAGTGGCAGTGTCTTCATGGCACCTGGTCCTGCCGGAGTGCTTGTTGAGGGTGGGCTCCATTCAGAGAGCAGGAGGGGCATCTGGGAACCGGACAAGGTGATTCAAGACCCCTGGTGCAGGTCCTGGCTGTGACCACTGTTTGGTTCTGGCAAAGACCAGGGCACTATGGAGATGGGGAAACAGAAAAGAAAATGATTCATCTGGCTGAGAGCCCAGAAAATGTATGCTAATGCCTTTGTACAGGCAAAAATAAGATTATAAAGAGACATTGAAAAAAAAAAAAAAAAGCCCAACCTCAATCCATTAACATGGAGATTAATAATGTGCTGAGACTCAAAGAGTCAGAGAGAGAACCATCACATGAGTCAAGTTGTTTATGAAGTCAATTCTTTCCTGTCCACATCCTATTCTCCTTCTTGGTAGACATTGGCTAGAGCTCACAAATACCCGTAGCCTCCTACTTCTTCCAGGCCCACAGCATGCATATACTCCTCTACCCCTTCAAGTCATGAATAGGTATGTGACCTCTCTCAGTCATTGAAATCTGAGAGAAAGCAACAGGTGCTATTTCCTTATGATTGCAATTTTATTATTCAGGATACAGATCAGGACCAGCCAAATGAAGAGACATGTAGTGCAAAGTCTCAGAGGGTCTTCAACATGAAGCTCCTGTGCCCTCTCCATGGAACCAGGGCACCTCACCTTGCCTGGCACATCCAACCAGGAAGTTCCACTGAGCTTCTAACAGGTGTTAGTTCTAAGGAGAATCATTTAAGAACTGCAGTGTGATTGGCTATGCTGTTTTTATCCTGTGGTTGTTTGGAAGCATGCATTGAGATAATGCAGCCTCCATCAGACTGGATCACGGAGCGACTATGATGAAGGGAGCCCTCCATAAAGAACCCACATTGGACGTAAAGTGTAAGTGGTTTTTAAAACATTTGTTATGTTTAGCCCTAGAGATTTGGGTCTTATTTGTTACTGCAACCTAATCTTGTCCATCCTGATTGATATGCTCAACATCTTCCACCAGAATATCCCACAGATGGACACATTACAGGCTCACGACTTCCTCTAAACCTACATCCCAAAGATGATCAGTTCTCAGCTTCCTCCAGGCAAAAGAATCAGAATTGTTAAATGAGATGGCTATTGACTTCAGCACATCAGGAATTGCTGCTCCAATACTGAATCTGATGAAAAAGAAAGGAGAATTTAAAAGTGCAGACATTGGAGAAAAATGCTTTAATGGTTATGTCAAAGGAGATTTCAACTCAAAAACAGAAATACAGTTGATCCTTGAACAATACAGATTTTAACTGCATGGCTCCACTTATACACAGTTCTTCCACCTCTGCCACCCCTGAGACAGCCCCACCTCTTCCTCCTCTTCCTCAGCCTACTCAACATGAAGATGACAAGGATGGAGACCTTCATAATGATCCACCTCCATTTAATGAATAGTAAATATATTCTCTCTTTCTTATGATTTTCTTCATAACATTTTTTCTCTAGTTTATTGTAAGAATATAGTATATAACACATATAACATACAAAATATGTGTTAATCAACTGCATATGTCATCAGTCAAGCTTCTGGTCAGCAGAAGGCTGTTAATAGTTAAGTCTGGGGAAAGTCAGAGTTATACACAGATTGACTGTGGGGGTGGGGGGCATTGATGCCCCTAATGCCCACATTGTTCAAGGGTCAACTGTAGTCTGGTGACAGGTGGGAATGAACCTGTGGGACTGGGTAGTGATGCTATTTGGGATTATCTGAGCTCAATAATTATTGTCATCCCCATTATGAGTATCTTAAATCTATTAAGAAGTGAGAGGAGAAAAATATGTTGTAACAAGAGGCTGGACAACATGTCTCACCCATAGCTACCGAAATCAAAAGTCTCCAGTTGCTTTTATTCCTATAAAGGATGAGCTGTGGGCTGGGTGTGGTGGCTAACACCTGTAATCCCAGCATTTTGGAGAGGTCAAGGTGGACTGATCACTTGAGCCCAGGAATTCAAGTCCAGCCTGGATAACATGGCAAAACCTCATCTCTACAAAATAATACAAAAATTAGCTGGGCATGGTGGTGCCTGCCTGTAGTTCCAACTACTCAGGAGGCTGAGGCAGGAGAATTACCTGAGCCCAAGAGGTTGAATCTGCAGTGAGCCCTGATTGCACCACTGCACTCCAGCCTGGGCGACAGAGCAAGACTCTGTCTCAAAAAAAGTAATGAGCTGTGAAGATACGTAAAAAGGTTGGCAAACTGCAAGTATAACACACCAAAATCAATTTCATTTTATTAAAAAAAAAAACTTGGCTCAGTGTAGTAGACAAGTGTTGATTTTGGCCCACATATACATACACACAAACATTATTTTTAGTTATAAAATATTCTCCATATATTTTCCAGGAGACCACCCCCTACCCTGCCGTTTCAAGCCAAGAGAAATAAAAACATATGTCCAAATAAATATGTGTCTATGAATGTTCACAGCAGCATTATTCATAATAGCCAAGAAGTGGAAACAGCCCAAACCTCCATCAATTAGTGAATGAATAAAAAGCAAACAGAACTGTGGTGTATCTATATTATCAGCTATTATTCAACAACAAAAATAAACAAACTATGATACACACCATGACCTGAATGAATCTCACAGACATTATGCTAAGCAAGAAAAGCTAGACAATAAAATTAATAAATAATAAATAATGTTTGTACAAAAGAAAGAAAATCAAGTTTAACAAGTCACAGACTTATGACTCCATTTATAATGACATTTTCGAAATGAAAACTATAGGGATTAGGGATCAGATTAGTGGTTGCCAACAGCTGGGGAGAGAAGATTGACAACCAAGGGGCCACATGAAGAAATTGTGAGGGTAATGCAGCTGTTCTGTATCGTGATTTTGGTGACGGATAGGCCAGTCAACATATGTGTTATAATCTATAGGCCTATATGCCCACTAGAGGTCCATTTTACCATAGGATCATTTTATAAATAAAATTATATTTTAAAATCTTATGTAGATTAAATTGGGCTTTGGGCTCTAAAATTGATCTCCTGGGTCAGAAGCTCTTTGGATGATCCTACTTTATTAAAGTTGAAGCTTTAAAGAAAATACACATATTCCATTCTTGAGCAAGCTGATTCCCTGAGGTTTTTTTAAAAGTAAAATTTAACATTAAGTTTTGATTTTGTTGGCATTCCAGCCATTTAGCATAGTTCATTAGAATGTTTGGTTCAATGCAGGTGACCAAAAATGTTTATTTATGTAATTAAATACATACGTAAAAAAGTCACATTTCAGAAAATACGTAAACGCAATTTTTATAAAAGGAACGTGCTTGATTTATGAGACTCATCTTTCTTCGGGAGCTCTGAAGTTTCAAATCCTTTTGCAAGATTTATTATTGTTCAGCTGTCTCTTAGAGAGGAGACTATGGGGTCTCTGTAATCCAGATCCTATTTACTTATTTTTTATTTAAATATAATTATTATGATGATAATTATTATTAGATACATCTTGCACTGTCACCCAGACTGGAGTGTAATGGTATGATTACGGTTCACTGCAACCTTGACCTCTTGGGTTCAAGGGATCCTCCTGCATTAACCTCCTGAATAGCTGCGACTATAGGCATGCACCACCAAGCCTGGCTAATTGTTTTTTATAATTTTTATTTCATTTTACTTTTTTCAAGATGGGGTATTGCTATGTTATCCAGTCTGATCTCAAACTCCTGGGCTCCAGTGATCCTCCCACCTCAGCCTCCCAAAGCACTGGGATTATAGTCATGAGCTAGTGTGCCCAGCCACAGATCCTATTAGATCTAATCATTTAAGGAATAGGAGGAAGAAGAAGTGCAGTAAGAAAGAAATAGATTGTGCCATGTATTAGTCTGTTTTCACACTGCTATAAAGATACTACTCAAGACTGGGTAATTTATGCACAAAGGGGATTTAACTGACTCACAGTTCTGCATGACTGGGGAGGCCTCAGGAAACTTACAATCATGGCAGAAGAGGAAGCAGGCACCTTCTTCACAAGGCAGCAGGTGACAGACAGCAAGCAAGAGCAGGGAAAACTGTCATAAAAAACCCATCAGATCACAAGAGAACTCCCTTCACTATCAAGAGAAAGGCATGGGGAATCATCCCCATGATCCAATCACCTCCCTTCATTGACACATGGAGATTACAAATGGAGATGAGATATGGGTGGGGACACAGAGCCAAATACTGTCATGTTGCTTTTTGTCTTTGATGGAGGTTGAACGATAATTTTTTTTTTAACAAAGAAGACAGAGGAAGCACTGGCAAAGAGGAAAGGGAGAAGTCAAAAGCACTGCCGGGTCTTAGAGCAAACTCTATGCAAAGAGACACTAGGGTGCATCAGAGGCTCCAGACTTCCCTTCCTTCTTCCTTATTAACTGAACCCTGATGTTATTTGGAGAGATTGTATTCCCAGCTAAAAAAAATTCTCGGGCTCTCTTGCAGCAAATGTTCACGTGACATAGACCTAGCAAACAGTTACTCAATGTAAGCTACTGGGCAGGACTTCCGGGAAAATGCTTTAAAAGGAGCTGACTCAGCAGACAGGTGTCTGTTGCCGTTGCCTGTCGTGTTGGCTGGAACTGTGGCAGCCATTTTGATGGCACGAAGACAGGGCTCACAATAAAGATAGGGTCATGGAAATCCAGAAAGAGCATGGGTCCCAGATGTTATCATGGAACTACCATTCCATCCCTGGACTACCTGCCTCTAGATGTATTTAACATGAGGAAAAATAGACCCCTAAGTTTCTTGGAGAGGGGCTAGGGGTCTCTGTGACTTGTAGAACTTGTAACCAAAACAAGTCTCAAGAAATTTCATGCCTATTTTTCAACCACCCATAACAAACCACCTCCTGATGTGACAATGCCTTTATCTCTCCTCTTTCCAGGGAGGCCCTTCCTTGACCTGAAATGATAGATATTTCTGCTGCTTTTCCATTTGCATGGAAAACATCAAATTATAATACATCATTTTCTTTTCACTGTACCATCAAATACTTCTTTGAAGTCAGTAATAATAAAGCTCATCCCAGGAGTAATTTCCTGATCATCAAGTTTTTGAATATATAGTTTAATTTGTTATCCCTGCTCACAAGGCAGTTGGTGGGTATGCTACACCCTGGAGATTTCACTGTTATTTTTCCAAAGGGATGCTAGTCAATCTTCAGATAACTTTCAATTGTATACATTATTAAGAGACATCATAGAATCAGGAAATCAAAGAGCTAGATAGAACTTCAAGAATAATTCTACTGAGATATTGCTTATGTAATAGGGTGAACATTTGCAAGAGTTGTCCACAAAGTAATCTGGTGGCAACCCAAAGCTTTTCTCAGTTTTATGAAAAACTGTAGATATTCTAGGACACATTGAGGAGAGTGAACTTCCTGTGCCTCTACCCAGCTGTCTCTGATTCAAGCATCTCTGAGGTCCCCATGCCCCCATTATTAATGCTGTGGATCAGACTTGGCTATGAGTTGCAAATAGCAGAATCTACTCTAACTAGTTTAAGCCAACAAGGAATTTATTCAGCAACTCCCAGAATCTCTGCAAGGTCAGAGATCCGGCTTGGAGGCTATATAACAGAAAAAAGGCAGACCCACAGCTACTGGTGGTGCTGGGCACATCCCTGACACAGACAAAAGAGGACAGTGTGACAACCTCCTCACCCCACCCCCACCTACTGCTCTGTAGCTTCTGCAAGCCACGTGTGTCTCTTCAGTACCCTCTGCAGAATGTTCTCTGCACGTTGCCATCTTTTACACAGCCTTCTCTTCTTAACAAGA
Source organism: Rhinopithecus bieti (assembly GCF_001698545.2). Classification (NCBI taxonomy): domain Eukaryota; kingdom Metazoa; phylum Chordata; class Mammalia; order Primates; family Cercopithecidae; genus Rhinopithecus; species Rhinopithecus bieti. The sequence goes on from NW_016830337.1 coordinate 453,436, forward strand.
GTCTAGTTCATGCCCCTCTGATCAGTGCACTCCATGTCGCATGTCTGCTCTCTAGCTGTAAGGCAGATGGGAATGTAGATTTCTGGCTTTTCTTTTGGGGATGTGCAGACACATCAGGGAAAAATTTCTGACCTGTAAGAGTTTTCAAAAGGTTCTGGAAGTCCACAAATCATGACCAATGCCATTATCAGTCATTCTCCCAGCGCAGGTATTGTAGCTCAGCTCTTGACCACAGTGACATCACTTCCCATTTCCAGGCTAAACACTGGCAAAGGAACATAAGAAGAAGAAGAAGAAAAGAAACAGCTTCAATTTTCCAACTGCCTAGTTGAGAAACACGAGGAAGGTAGCTAATGATTGGTAGAGAAAAGTTACGATATAAATTCCAGATGTTATTCCAGAAAAAGGTGTTTTTGGCATGAACTTGTCATTCTAACCTAATAAAAACCATTCTGTTTTAGAAGAAACTGTGTCTAGTGCTCCAAATACGTGCGTGAGTATCAAAGTATGATTCTCAAATGTTAAAAGCATACTTCTCATAAGCTGAATGGTAAGCACTTGTCAAATCTACTTCATTAATAATGGAACTAATAAGATGGCAAAATTGATTCAAAATAAGGCATAAGAACAAGGATTCCACGCAGTCAGTCAAAAAGAAGAAATGCTGCCTGACATTCAATTGCTGAGTTAGCTACAATCACTTCACTCTCTTAGTGGTCAATAACGTTATAACCTGGGGATTGTCTTTAGTGCCATCAGAAAAGAAAAACATTCTACTTTATAAGTGTCCTATATCTTAACCTCTAACTTTCCAGAGTTATAAAATGTCTGGGCCCTAATCAATGGTAAATAGGAAGTCAAAGTCACATCTCATGAGGGGCTCAGGTCCCCCCACGTGGACTTGTTAGACTGCCCTACACCCTGACACTATGTGTCTCAATCATCTTTATAGCTTGTTTTCAAGCTTTGAGTATTTTTTAAACATATATGAGCTTTTCCCCCATACCTCAAAGATAAATATATTGGTTTGACTGGGGCTTTTTCCCACTTAACACCTGTTCAATCACTCATTTATCCAGCAAACACTGATCGGGCTTCCATTCTGTGTCAAGAACTCACGTAGACAAAAATAAATCAGACATAATTCTAACCCAAAGAAACAAAAACCTGAAGTTAATTCTTACAAAGTTCAATAATGGAGTTGTTAAAAATAATAACAAAGTGCTGTGGGATGGAGGGGAGGAGGAAGCAGTTCTGCCTTAAGTTTGGAGGTCAGAGGTGCAAGTAAGTTAGGCAGCCTCAACGTTTCTTAAAAACCCACTAAGTGGGCCAGGCGCGGTGGTTCACGCCTGTAATTCCAGCACTTTGGGAGGCCTAGGCAGGTGGATCACAAGGTCAGGAGATCGAGACCATCCTGGCTAACATGGTGAAATCCGTCTCTACTAAAAATACAAAAAAAAAAAAATTAGTTGGGCATGGTGGTGGGCACCTGTAGTCCCAGCTGCTCAGGAGGCTGAGGCAGGAGAATGGCGTGAACCCGGGAGGCGGAGCTTGCAGTGAGCCCAGATCACGCCACTGCACTTCAGCCTGGGCGACAGAATGAGACCCCGTCTCAAAAAAAAAAAAAAAAAAAAACCTACTAAGTGGGCCAGGCGTGGTGGCTCACGCCTGTAATCCCCACACTTTGGGACACTGAGGTGGGTGGGTCACTTGAGACCAGGAGTTTGAGACCAGCCTGGGCAACATGATGAAACCTATTCTCCAATAAAAATACAAAAATTAGCCAGACATGGTGGCACATGCCTGTAATCCCAGCTACTTAGGAGGCTGAAGCATGAGAATTGCTTCAACCCAGGAGGCAGAGGTTGTAGTGAGCCGAGATTGAGCCACAGCACTACAGCCTGGGCGACAGAGTGATACTTCATCTCAAATAATAATGGTAATAATAATAATAATAATAATAAAGCCTACTAAGTGCCAGACACATCCCAGGCTATAAGAATCCCAGGATGCGTTGCTTGCACACATGGGCTGGGACAGGCCTCTGGTGCTGTGGACAGGCCAGTGCCCATTCCCCACTCTTCTGCCCTGGACTTCAGGTTCCCCTCGAGGATCCCATGCCCACTTGGTCACCATCTCAGTAGAATGGATGACCAAGGTGCTCTGCCAGAGAGTGAGTGTGGGGCCCAAGTCCACACTTCCCTCCTGGGAAATTTTACCTTGAGGGGACTGACATAAGAAACAAGAGTGAGTAGGCCCCCACCTCAAAATGTATGCCTCAAAGTGATTTCTCAGACTTGACCCAGATCTAGTCCTTCTGTCACCTGGTCCCTTAGCCCTTCTGTGTTCTCAGAGCTACCCCACATCCATCCATAGATCCCTGTTTTGTTACGGCTGGCCAAAGCTAGCTTCCATTGCTTACAACAAAGGATCCTGGCTGGTGAATGCAGCAGCTGGAGGAATGTGCCAAGGAAGGCAGGTGGCCTTGCAGAATATCCAATACCGGCAACCCCTGCCCTGTCCACCCCTCGCCCTCATCCAATATGTTCACAGTCTTTACCATGGGATGGGACCATGGCATGACTCTCTTGAGAGACTGTCAGATCCCAGGTAGGGGAATTCACCTTCTCAGCCCCAGAGTCACAGTTTTCAGCCCCTTTTGGCTACCAGGCATCACGCCAGGAACAGAGGATGTAATTCCTGCCCTTGAGAGGCTTCTGTAAACAGTTAAGAAACACTCACAGGAGGGACCCAAGTTTATCCACATGAGCTCGACGAGAACATGCTCCTATCTGTGCATTTCATACTGGATAGAGTTTGGATGTTTGTTCCCTCCAAACCTCATGGTAAAATCTGATCCCCAGTGTTGGAGGTGGGGCCTGATGGGAGCTGTTTGGATCACAGAGGCGAATCGCTCACCAAATGGCTTGGTGTCCTCCCGCGGTCATGAGTTCTCTTGCGATCAGGTTGTTAAAACGAGCCTGGGACCTCCCCAACCACTGCTCTCTTGCTCACTTTCTCACCATGTGACACCCGGACTCCCCTTCACCTTCCGCCAGGAGTAAAAGCTTCCTGAGGCCTCACCAGAAGCAGATGCTGGTGCTGCATTTCTTGCGCTTCTTGTACAGTCTGCAAAACTGTGAGCCAAATAAAGCTCTTTCTGCATAAATTACCCAGTCTCAGGTATTCCTTTACAGAAACACAAAACAGACGAATACAGCATCAAAAGGAGAGAACTGAACTGACTCGTGGAAGCCCTTGCTTCCTCTGGAGCTGTTTCACTGGGGGAAGGAGCTCCCCTTGCTGTGAGGCAGGCACCATGAATCTGTCAACATGGCAGACCGAGCCCAGTGCTTGAAATGTGTGGAGAGTTTGTATCATCAGCATACGAGAGACCCATATAGGCCACGGTCAGTGATTTCCAATATGTTTTTCGACACCAAAGGATGATTCTCTTGAGGGAGGTTGTCATGCCTACCTGCAGTTTGTTACTGCTTCATGGAGCATCTGGAGCAATAAAGTGTATCCTATTCTATACAGAAGGCTGCCTCAAGAAAACTTGCTATTTGTCTTCTTGGTATTTATTCATTCAACAGATATTTAAGGAGCTTCCATTGTTGAGTATTATCATTCTAGATGCTCAAAATACAGCATTGAACAAAATGGACAAAAATCCCCATGTCAAAAGCACATGCCTTTTAGTGAGGGGAGTTTATGGCAGCAACTTGATTTTCATTTAGAAAACTCTCCCCTCCCCTACCCAGCCAATGTAGTGTGGAGAGAAAAACATCCCAGAGTCAGGGGCTGGGACCTATGATCCAGGTTAAACCTACCAGCATCAGCGTTGCCCCAGCAACAAGAATTTATAGCAGGTGGGCACGTGACCTAAGCTGATTCCATCTGAGTTAATCTTAGGCTTTTTGAAAGCTACTGGAAAACCAGCCGACCCTAACTCATTGTTTGACTACCTCAGTAAAATAGATCCTGGGCAATTTTTACATCCCTCTGGATGTACGCCAAAAGGTACGCCAACTCTAAGATGCCCTGATGACCACTGGATTTGCTATGCCTGATGATGATGCCAAAGATGACCAGATAACTTACTCGCCAACTCAGGCCATGTGTAAGTGTGAAAGGCAGCACCATTCAAAATTATAGCAAAACAACCGGCATTGATGAGGACCATCCTGTGCAAACCAGGTGTGCTCAGCCAGTTTCTGGTTGATTTTTTTTTTTCATCATATGAGGCAAGAAATTACCTCTTCATTCAGCCACTCAATATTCTTGCAATGAAGTTCCTCTGCTTAGGTAGGGAGCAGCACTGAGGTTTAGTGATAGGTTGAGGTCATAAGGAAATGCTATTAATAATTAAGGCAGCAAACAGGCACACACAGGAACTCGTCTGTTCAGACCAGGACAGAGGTTCACATACACACTGAATGTCTGCTAGGTGTTGGCACTGCACATACTGGGCGTGGAGGGTTCCAGGGTGATGGAGGCACAAGTACCTTCCTCGAGGAGCTCACTGTCTTAGTCAGAGACATGAATACCTAAACACAATGGCAGCACAAGATGCTGAGAGGGAGCCACAGGTGGAGCCCACCTGCTCAGCTGCCTCTTTCAATCATGATCGTGTTTTCAGAGTTTGCCTTTGTTCAGTAAAACCCAGCAATGATGAATTGCTGGACAGAGCAACTGACTTGACTTTCTTACTTCCCCCAGCATTAACTGAAAATTCCAGCCCTTCAAGCAAAAATGGCAGGTCATCTGTGGTTTAATATTTGAGCTGCTTTCTGTCTCTCAGCTATTAGAATTTTTGCCTGGGAGATTTAGAGATGGAAGCCCCTCATCTTTGGGTCAAGAAGACAGTGGTGAGGGAACGAAGAGAAGGCTTAGCCTCTCCCTCCATTCTTGCCCTGGAAGGTTTGTAGGGAGAGGAAGTGTTTCTGCAATATCCACTCTTGATAGCACCTGTTCTTGGTGTGCAGGGGATTGCCAGGGTGACTTCTCAACAACTTTTATTATAAAATTAAAACAAAAGCATAATTTTCCAAAGACATCAGGTAGCACAGGCCACATGGCTGCATATGATCCATTTCCCTGGAAGGAAGCACGTGGCAGCGGAGGAGGGAGCCCTGGCGCTGGTGTTCAGCATGGCTGCGTTGGTTTCATTAGTTCGTCTTTTGTATTTGGAAAAATACAGAACATTTGGCCAAGGATCTGTCTTTATTGAATGGCCCCGCATACCGTGGTCAACACATCAAGCTGGCATCTATTCCAAAACACACCATGAGGAAAATCAGAGATACAACGTCTCTTATCTTCCTGAGCGGTACAAGCCATGACAAGTAAACGGGTGGGTTTGATGAAGTGCAAGACAGCTTGTCATCCAACAGCTAAGTGGCCTTGTTTCCTTTCCCTGGGATAATATTGGATTTCATACCGATAGCATCAACAAGAGAAAGGCTCGTACCTAACAGCTAATTTCTGAAGAACATATGTTTCTGCTCAATTTAGGCACCTTTATGGCCCCATGTGACATTGCAATGCTTTCTGCTGCAAAACAGACCTCATTCGACTCATCTGTCTTACATCTAATTCAAGTCAAAACCAGTAAAGCGAGCCAACTCCTGGCCTATTTGTAATTCTTCCACAAATTATTGTCACTGATTGTCGCGTGCTACAATTTTTTTTTCAGGAACCAGCAGCTGAAAAAACAAATGCTGATCAAGTTGCAGATCTCATTTTCTTTTCTGTATTCTCCTCCTAAAAGAGGAAAGTCACAAATTGGGATCCTAATGGGACAAGTCTCATCTGTATAGATAGTGTATGGTTATTTTTATTTTTTAGAAATCACAAACCTGGAGCACCTGTCTACCTTTAACTCTGTAAACACAAAGCGAATCCTTTGGCAATCTGCACACTTCTCGATAAACACAATACACTCCCACAGCTCAGCATTCAGGGTGCACAGACCAGAAAGCTTAGAGTTAGCCTATATCGGGTTTTATTGTTCTCCTTCAACCCATTTTACAAAAACATCCCGTCCATTTTACAACCACTTCAACCACGCTTCAAACACTTCTGTCGCCACAACTGCTACTGCCGTGGTCCATCACTGCTGAAAAGGAAACCGTCTCCTCTCTGATTTCCCAGAGTCTGCACTTGCCCCTGCTGCTCCCCTATCCTATTCTGAGCACAATAGTCAGAGAAATCTTTCTAACTACAAGTCACAGGCAAGATTCCAAGATGGCTCCAGGATTCCTCTTCCCCTCCTTTACAGTCTGGGCAGAAACTGGAAATATGATGGAATATCATGCCATGGATTAGATTGCTAACCGACTGACTTCGAGTTAATCAAAGGAGAAAGAGTCTGGATGGGCCTTGCCTAATCAGGCAAATTATGGAAAGAAGCTGAGATCTTTGGGAAGGAACCATGGAGGGGACCATGTGGCGAGGGCCTGGGAGCAACAGCCAGAGGCTGAGTGTGGTGATGAGCTGACAGCTGGAAAGACACAGTCTTTGGCCCTTCGGCGCCGAGGAAGCTGATTCTGTCCAACAACCTGGGGAAGTTTGGAAGTGGATCTTTCCCAAGAGGAGCCCCTAGATGAGGACGCAGTCAACTAACATGTGGATTTCAGGCTTGTGGGGACCTGAGCAGAGAGCCAGCTCTAACATGCTTGACTCCTTTACCCACAGAAACCACACAGTAATAAACCTGTGTCATGTTCAGCTACTAAGGTTGTGGTCATGTATTACACAGCAATAGAAAATGAATATTAGAGAAAATAATATTTCTTCCCTCTGTTCAAAACCCCTCAAAGTCCTCCTGAGTCACTAAGATAAAACCCAGATTCTCACAGGGGCCCATGAGGCTTTCTGGGTGCCTGGCCTCCCTGCCTCTCTGGCTTCTCTGTCCATGCATCTCCCTCCACTCTGCTGTGGCCACACTGGTTCCTCACTGGTGCTGGAATATGCTCCTGCCTCAGGGTTTTTGCAATTGCTGTTCCCTCTGCCTTTCCCCAAGATATTAGCCTGTCTCCCACGTTTGTGGCCTTTGGGTCTCTGCTCCATGACAGCATTCTCTGAGGATCCCCACTTCCACCCAACCCCCATTTCTGGCTTCACTTTCCCACTCAGCATCAGCCTCCTCCTGGTACACACAAGACACACTTTGTCTTTTTATTGGTCGTCCTTGACCAAAGCATGAGCTCCATAGCATCAGAACCTTGGTTTTAGATCCCCTGCTTTAGACTTTGAGTGAAGAGCAGTGCCTAGCACATTGCAGACACTCAGTAACCTCTTGAATGAATGAGTGCATGAATGAATGAGGGGTTAGATGGGAAACAAGCAAAACAGAAGGTTCCTTGGAAGCTTAAATGCCGAGGGAAATGTGACACGTGAACTGCAGGGTGTCTATATACAGCAAACACCAAAACCACTGAGTTCCATGAGACTGTTTTTTTAGCACCTCACAATCTTTGTGCTTTTTAAAGAAACCAATTAAACACAGTTTCCACCTTGGCATGTGCCTTTTGTTGTTGTTTTGTTTTAAGATGGAGTTTCACTCTGTTGCCCAGACTGGAGTGCAATGGCGCAATCTCGGCTGACTGCAACCTCCACCTCCCGGGTTCAAGCAGTTCTCGTGCCTCAGCCTCCCAAGTAGCTGGCACTACAGGTGCGTCCCACCACACCCGACTAATTTTTTGTATTTAGTAGAGATGGGGTTTCACTATGTTGCCCGGGTTGTTCTTGAACTCCTGAGCTCAGGAAATCCACACTTCAGCCTCCCAAAGTGCTAGAATTACAGGCATGAGCCAATGCACCCAGCCTTGGGGTGGGGGTGTTTAATCAGCCTTTCTTTGCCTGCTCAGCAGCTACTGGAGCTCCTGGGTCCCCCAAATGCCCGACTGGTCATGGAGCCCTTTTCCCTTTGGAGAAAATGAGGCTGACATGAGCACTTGCTGTGCTGCCTTTGTCAGTCAGGACCAAGATACACAGTGCCAAACGTCAGCCAGTGATGAGATCCCTGCAACAAGGGGCTAATTGGTTGAAACATTTTGCGTAATTGGAAGATGAGGTTAACAGCAATAAGGAAAATTCAGGTGGACGTCCAAGGGTTTATGAAGCAGACGCTGAAAAATAAATAGATCAGAGGACATCCATCTAGCCCCCCCGACTCCACTATTTCTTGGATAGTGATGGCGCCACAGAGAGGATGTGTGTTTGCTTATAATCAAGGGCTGCAGAACTGGGTCAGGGACTTGGGTTGAAATCCAGCTGCCCGCCCTCCAGCTGTGTGACCTTGACAAGGCCCGCCCCTGACCTCTCCCCAGTCTGTAAAGTGGAACAACATTCATAAGAAGCGTGACTGCCTTAGGGGCCTCCGGAGGGTCCATAACCCACAGAAGACTAGACAATTTGGGTATTTCCAGGCCACACACGCACAGGGCACTTTCTCACGCAGGGCTCTGCTGGCTGGATACTCATGTGCTCCAGGGAAACCACTCACCCACCCCATGGGGTGGGTACTGTCACTCTCCTACCTTCCAGAGGAGGGAACCAGGCACGCAGAGGGAGCCTCTTGCCCATGGCACACAGCAAAAGCCCCAGCGTCCTGAGCTCAGGGGCCGGCCCTGTCCCACTGACAGCTTTGCTTCTGTGAAAGGATCATTTTCTCTCCTGCTGTTGGCTTGTGTGATCATCAGTCACTGATGTCTGGGCCATTCCTTGAGCCCTAAATCTGAGGAGTCTGAAAGGTTGATGCCCAGGCAGCTTGGGGGAGCCAGGAAGACCTAGTTTCCCTGACAGCCCACCCCAGACCCAGGCGAGGTGAACTGCCCTCTAAGGAGCCAGTGTCAGCCAAAGCAAAGACACCGTGGAGGCCATACTAGGGGTCATTGCTCAGTGACAATGTCACACGATGCAAAATTTACGGGATAATGGAAAAGAAATGTTCTGCAGGTCATGAGAGGTCAGCTTTTCCTGAAAACCCAAATGCAAAGAGAGGAGGAAGGTGGAGACAAAGGACAAGCAGCACTTTTTAAAAGAGAGGAAGAAAGAGAAAAACATTTATGTTACTTATTCCTGGAAGAGTTCATGAAATTACAGAAATTTTTAAGTCCCCAAAATGGATCCTGGACAACAGCGCCCCTCCCAGGTTTAACTCCATGGTCAGAGGCTGGCAGAAGGCTCTCCCAGTTACAGGATCCGGCACTAGCCTGTCCTCAGTGAGACTTGCAGGGTCGGGGAGAATTCACCTTAGCCCTTGGTTGAACCCCTGAGTCTCAGCTGCTTCCAATGCTGCAGACATAGGCACCTCAGAAGATCCCTGGCATGAGGAGTTGGCTTCTTTAGGAAATGCCCTCACTTTCAGAGTCTGGTCATGCCACAGGTAGGTTTATGAACAAGATGATTTATACCAGAGAAGTCAGTGTTCTTGTTCTAGAACTTTTTTTTTTTTTGAGACAGAGTCTTACTCTGTTGCCCAGGCTGGAGTGCAGTGGCACAATCTCGGCTCACTGCAGCCTCCACCTCCCATGTTCAAGCGATTCTCCTGCCTCAGCCTCCCAAGTAGCTGAGGTTACAGGTGCCTGCCCCCATGCCCGGCTAATTTTTGTATTTTTAGTAGAGACAGCGTTTTGTCATGTTGGCCAAGCTGGCCTCAAACTCCTGGCCTCGAACTCCTGACCTCAGGGGATGCTTTTGCCTTGGCCTCCCAAAGTGCTGGAATTGCAGGCATGAGCCACCACTCCCATCCTTGTCCCAGAACTTTTATCCTAGTTTAAAGCTTATGCTATCCTTTTATGTAGGTTATTAAAAGCTATCACTAATATTAATAATAAAATAGAATTTTTAAGGATGATAATCATTTCATTATTATAATTAATACCTAGATACTAATACATTAATTAATAATAACATAATTACTTTAATTCTTTACAAAATCATGCAAAATAGCTCTCACAAACTGCATTTAGTTTGGTCCCTAACAGTGGACAGGGCATGGGAGGATGTTGGGGAATTCTTACAACTCTACCTTATCATAGATGAAAAAATAAAACTGGGCACAGAGAGGGGAAGTGACTTGCCTGAAGACACACAGCGAGTAAGGGACTGAGTTGAAGCCTGGGCCTGGGCTCCTCTCCTAAGTCCAGGCTGGCTACTGGTGGGAGGAGGAGCACTGGAATGGGAGTCAGGAGCTCTGCATTCTCCCCAGCCTCCTCCCCAACTAGCCCTGGGGCCTTGGGTAGGTCACTCCTTCTCAGGCCTGAGTTGTACCATTCTTGACATGCAAGCAAACGAATCATGGAGCAACGTAATGCCCCAGGATATTTTTAGTTCTGTTATTCTGAGACACCAACAGCTCGGCCTCCAGCTCTCTTGGGTGATTTCCCCAGCTCACCCTCCATTCTCCCCACTCCCACACCTAAGGAATCTTTAACAGTAATTTTATTCTACCTTTGGTAAAACAATTGCAGACAATAACTAATGCATTCTCCCCTTATAATAGACAGAGGAACTTTTTAATTATTTAAATATTTTAAAAGATCAAAATGCTATAAACAGGAGCAAAGTCTCCCCTTATCATCTCCTTCCTGGGCCTGACCCTACTCCATAACTGCCCATGGTGTTGATATCAGTGTGCGGTGTCCAGACCTGATTCCCCAGTTCTACCTATTTGTGTGCCTATAAAGACAACACCATATTTTTGTATGCACATGTTTCTATAGATGGCTTCTCACATCACATATGGTCTAGCATCTTGCTTTTTCCCCCTCAACCATATGCACTAGAGACCTGTCTGCCTTGCTGCATACAGATACCTCCTCCCTTATACCTGCTGTTGTCTGTATGTATCTATGTCTGGAGCTAGTCCCCATTCATTCTCACACTGCTATAAAGGCATACCTGATACAGGGTAATTTATAAAGAAAACAGGTTTAATCAGCTCAAGGTTCTGTGGGCTGTACAGGCTTCTGCTTCTGGGGAAGCCTCAGGAAACTCACAATCATGGCAGAAGGCAGAGGGGAAGCAGGCATATCTTCACATGGCCAGCAGAAGAGAGAGAGTAAGGAGGTGCTACACACTTTTAAACAAGCAGATCTCAGGAGAGCTCTATCACAAGAACAGCAAGAAGGAAGTCTGCCCCCATGATTAATCACCTCCCACCAGGCCCCTCCTCCAACATTGAGGATTACAATTTGACATGAGATTTCGATGGGAACACAGAGCCAAATCATATCACCCTAGCTCATATCCCCTTGCCTCTAAGGATGGACACTTAGGCTGTGAGTGGTCATGAGCATGCTTGTGAACTAGTTCCAATTATCTGCCCTCTGGGCAGGTGGCGGTGCAACTGCCCTTCTCTGCCCTGCACTGAAGGTAGTCATGATCGTGGGACTTAATATTGAGCAACGAAATGAAAGCACAAGTCCTGTGTGTCACCTCCAGACAGAAGCTTAAGAGGCTGTCCCTGATTTTCCAGTTGCCCTTTGTCCTGCCTTGGCTGTCACAGGAGCACAAAGAGAAAGTCACCCTCTACGGGATCCCTGAGTGGGCCTGACGTAGAGCAGAAGCCCCACCTACCTGAGGCACATGCAGCATGAGTGAAAAACAACCTTAGGGCTGGGCGCAGTGGCTCACGCCTGTAATCCCAGCACTTTGGGAGGCTGAGGCAGGCAGATCACAAGGTCAGGAGATCGAGACCATCCTGGCTAACATGGTGAGACCCCGTCTCTACTAAAAATACAAAAAATTAGCCAGGCGTGGTGGCGGGTGCCTGTAGTCCTAGGTACTTGGGAGGCTGAGGCAGTAGAATGGCGTGAACCTGGGAGGCAGAGTTTACAGTGAGCCGAGAGATGCTTGTTTTTTGTTTGTTTGTTTGTTTGAGATGGAGTCTCGCTCTGTCACCATGCCAGAGTGCAGTGGTGTGATCTCAGCTGACTGCAACCCACATCTCTCGGGTTCAAGTGATTCTCCTGTCTCAGCCTCCCGAGTAGCTGGGACTACAGGTACACACCACCATGCCCAGCTAATTTTTGTATTTTTAGTAGACACAAGGTTTCACCATGTTGACCAGGATGGTCTCGATCTCTTGACCTCATGATCCTCCCCCCTCAGCCTCCCAAAGTGCTGGGATTACAGGCGTGAGCCGCTATGCCCGGTCATGGTGCTTATTATTGTGGCATAAGCTAGTCTGTTCTGATTGCTGTAAATTATTTTGGGGTAGACTGAATAATTGCACCCCCAAAGCTGTCCACATCCTAATCCACAGAATCTGTGAATGTGTTATCTTACATGACAAAAGGGACTTTGCAGATATAATTAAGAATACAAAGATGGAAAGATTAACCTGGATTATCCACAAGGGCCTAGTGTAATCTCAAGGATCCTTATAAGAGGGGGGAAGGTCTCTGAGGAATCACTACACTGGTTTTCACAATGGTTGAACTAATTTACACTCTCACCAATAGTGTATAAGGGTTCTTTTTTCTCTGAAACCCCACCAACCACTTGTTGTTTCTGACTTTTTAGTAGCAGCTGGTCTGACTGGTATGAGATGATATCTCATTGTGGTTTTGATTTGCATGTCTCAAATGATCAATGATATTGAGCTTTTTCTCATGTGCTTCTTGGCTGCATGTAGTCTTTCTCATGTCTTCTCGTATGCTTTTTGGCCGCACGTATTCTTTTTTTTTTTTTGAGATGGAGTCTCACTTTGTCCCTCAGGCTGGAGTGCACTAGTGCAATCTCAGCTCACTGCAACCTCCGCCTCCTGGGTTCACACCATTCTCCTGCCTCAGCCTCCCAAGCAGCTGGGACTACAGGCGCCCACCACCATACCCTGCTAATTTTTTTTTTTTTTTTTTTTTGTATTTTTAGTAAAGGTGGGGTTTCACCATGTTAACCAGGATAGTCTCGATCTCCTAACCCTGTGATCTGCCCACCTCAGCCTCCCAAAGTACTGGGATTACAGACGTGAGCCACTGCTCCCAGCCAGCCACATGTATTCTACAGCAGCTTGTGTCTGTTCTGGGTATGTACCCAGAGGAATACACATCATTCTGTCATAAAGACACATGCACTTGTATGTTCATTGCAGCACTATTCACGACAGCAAAGACATGGACCCATAAACGACAGACTGGATAATGAAAATGTGGTATATATACACCATAAAATACTACGCAGCCATTAAAAAGAACAAGATCATGTCCTTTGCAGGAACATGGATGGAGTTGCATGCCATTATCCTTAGCAAACTAATGCAGGAACAGAAAACCAAATATCATGTTTTCACTTATAAGTGGAAGCTAAATGATGAGAACACATGGACACATAAAGACAATAGACACCGGGGTCTATCAGAGCGTGGAGGGTTGGAGGAGGTAGAGGATCAGGTAAAAATAACTCATGGGTAGTAGGCTTAATACCTGAGTGATGAAATAATCTGTACAACCAACCCCCATGACGCAAGTTTACCTATATTAAAAAACCTGCACGTGTACCCCTGAACCTAAAATAAAAGTTTTGTTTTGTTTTGTTTTAAAGAGGAAGACTGAGCACAGTGTCTCACTCCTGTAACATCAGCACTTTGGGGAGCCGAGGCAGGCAAATCACTTCAGGCCAGGAGTTCAAGACCAACCTGGCCGATATGGCAAAACTCCGTCTCTACTAAATGCCCTGGTCTCAGATCCCCAATGTCATTTTGCATTTTGCTCTCCTGTATTTAGTCCAGGAGCGGGTTAGGGAAAGTCACTAACTGCCAGAGGAATGAAATCTTCAGCCTTCCCAACCTTTGTCCAGACCTGTCTGCCTAGTCCCCACATTTATGGCTAAAACTTGTTTCCTTTTTCTTTTTCTCCCTGGGACCCCTGAGATGGAGCAGGCCTATGGACTAGGCAAGATTCTTAATGGCTGGTTTGATTGATCAGGTCTCAGCTGTTCTCTCATTTTCGTATACAAAGGTTACCTAGCTCCAGAAACAATCAATGGATCACTAATGTATGCAGGCATGTTCTCACCGCTTTCAGGCTACAGGACATTTTATAGACAGACTGCCAAGTCATTTGAAAGCTATGAGCACTCAAATTGTTTTTATAGCTGAGCCCATGCTGGAACACACTGATTTCAAGCCTTTGCGTGGCTCTGATTCTTTAGAAACTGCTAATGGGTACATGGGGCGAGAAGTCAGATCGGAAGGCTTGCATTTAGGATGGTGGAAGTAGAATGCCCAGTAGAAGATGGGGACATGTCTTTATGCTTCCCAAGGACATCTACCTCTACGGAGGATCTAAAGAGGTAAAGGCTGGAAGTGAGACTTTGAAAGATACCTCTGGCTTTACTGGGCACTGAACTTGGCCCACAGTGACACTAGTCTAAACTGAGGTTCCCTGAATTCTTACCTAAAAGACACTGATTTCCAGAGAGGCAAATGGCATGGGTGGGAGAAGGTGAGAACAAGGGAAGTGCGGAGGAAAAGGAAAAGAGCTCACTAAAAAGTCCTTTTCACCATTCACTGCTGAGAGGATAACAGTGATGGAGAGGAAGTTACTAAAAGTCAGCATTAGCCAGAAACTCGTGCTCTGAAATTGACAAGGCCACCAATAATGATTATTCCATGTGCATGTGGTTTCTCTAGTGCAAATTTCATAATTTAAGTTTCTGGCATTCATTGCCCCATCTTCTGGTAACCAGACCCTGGTAACTAAGCAGTCACTCTCCTGTTGCCCATCACCGGGTTCAGGATGAGCTCCAGGTTTGGATCTAAGGGTAGAAAACATGACTGGGTCTGGCCAATTAGCTGGTAAATCCCTCTGACCTGGAAGTAGTTCAGGATGAGCATGTGACAGGAATGAATCCAAGCCGAGTGAGCCCTGGCTCTGGAGCAGGAGTGACTGGGAGAGATGCTTCCTGGGTCAGGCTCTGCTGGTTGTCCACCCAACAGCTCCCCACCCTTAGTTCCCCAATCCAGAGGCTGAGAGTGCCCAATCCTTGCTTTCCCATCCTCCTTTGCAGGGAAGTCAGAGTCACATGATTCAGTCCAGGCAGTGGACGCTGACAGAGTGTCTGTTGGGGTGTGGGGCTGGGAGCTTGAGGGTTCTGGGGGGCATTTGCCGTGTCTGATAAAAGAGATGTGCTTGACAAGAGGCTTGCTTTCCTACCTTCACTGAACACTGTTGTGTGAACACAGCAAGTGGCAGCCATTTTCGGGCTATACCCAAATGAATCACGGAATTACAAAGAAATCTCCCTAGAGTCTTAGGTTCTGAGTTACTGAGTCATTCTCTGAGCTAACTACCTGCAGGCTTCTTGTTATGTGGCGGGGCGGGGGGATGGGGAAAGGGGAACTAAGCCACTTTTAGACTGAGGTTCTATTATTCTGCTCAAATCATTTTAAGTGGACTTAAAACATAAATGGTTCTGGAGCTACTGGAAGTCATCTTACCTCCTGGAGAGCCCAAGAATGACTCCGTCATGGAGGAGAATGGAGCTGAAATAAACAATCCTGGTGGCTTGTTTAATCCCCTGAATCCACCTAAGTCTCACTTCTGAGTTTTTCAGTTGTATAAATCAATACATTTTACTTTTGCTTGAATCAGTTAGGGGTGTCTTTCTCTTGCAGTTGACTACATTAAACTTTAAAACTTTTGCATAATAAAGGATGTCGTTAAAAATTTAAAGATGTTCTCTACAGTAATATTTATAACAGCAAAAGCAAATGAATGAATGAATGAATACATAAGCAAATGAAAAATACTACTCGTCTATAACACAATGGTTAAATAATATATGGTGCACCCATACCGTGTGTGACTATGCAGGCATTTAAAGGAATAAGGTGGGTCAGTGTGCACGGGCAGAGGGCTAGATCCTAGACATCTATTACATGAAAAAGGGAGGTGAAGAATGATATTTATAGGCCAAGCAAGGTGGCTCATGACTGTAATCCCAGCACTTTCAGAGGCTGAGGCAGGCAATCACTTGAGGTCAGGAGTTCGAGAGCAACCTGGCCAACACAGTGAAACCTCATCTCTACTAAAAATACAAAAATTAGCTGGGTGTGGTGGCATGTGCCTGTAATCCCAGCTACTCCAGAGGCTGAGGCAGAAGAATTGCTTGAGCCCAGAAGGCAGAGGTTGCAGTGAGCCAAGATCATGCAATTGCACTCCAGCCTGAGTGACAAAGTGAGACTCCATCTCAAAAAAAGAAAGAAAGAAAGAAAGAAAGAAAGAAAGAAAGAAAGAAAGAAAGAAAGAAAAAATATATTTATCTGTATGAATAACTGACATGTATTTTGCATGCCCAGATTTATAGAGGTACATGCATGGAAAACAATCTAGAAGAATATAGGCTATTCATATGAACGAATACTGAGTAGGGAAGTGAAATTGTGGGAAAGGATGATGCTTTTATCCCATACACTTCCAAATTGTTTCCATTTTGATAAAAGTCTATTTTTTGTATTCATTGTGAGATTAAAAATAAAATTGAGATTTGGAAAATATATAAAATAGTTGTGATGCTCTAAGTGGGCTCTACTTAATACAAAACATTTCCTAAGAAAGAAAGAAGAAGAAAGACGATAAGCAGCGTGGGCAGGTGGACACGCAGCCTGGAAGCTGGAACGTTCTCCTTGGTTTTCCACCTTGGTCCTTCAGTCTCCACGACTGAAGCCTGAGAACCAGATAAGAATGCGCTCCCAGCCAGCATGTTGGGAGCACCTCTTTGTCCCCAGGGGGCCAGCCCTCTGACACAAGTGGGACCCAGTCTCTGGCACCTTAGAGAGGCTCTCCAGGCCCCCAAGCTGAACGTGGCTGCAGGAGGGCTTTTCTGTTGAGCCCCTCTGGCCCTCGTGGCAGCTCCATCCAGCACAGTTCCTCGGAGACAGCCTTTGAAGGCTAGTCTTCACCCCCTAGGGTGACAAAAAGGAGTGAATCTCCATCATTTCGTGTTTCTCTCATACATGAGAAACCAGAAGTTGGGGTAGCCTGCTTTGTGTGTATAAAGCTGCCACTCGAAACAGTATAGGCCGGGCACAGGGGCTCACACCTTTAATCCTAGCATTTTGGGAGGCTGAGTGGGGAGGATCATCCAAGCCCAGAAGTTTGAGACCAGCCTGGGCAACATAGGGAGATCTATTATTCTTAATGAGAGTCGCCATGCTGTATATTAGGTCTCTGGAAATGTGTACCCTTTGACTGTCTCCCCATTTTTAATGTACTTTTATTTTATTTTTTACTTTTTATTTTTGATACGGAGTTTCACTCTTGTTGCCCAGGCTGGAGTGCAATGGTGCAATCTCGATTCACCACAACCTCTGCCTCCCAGATTCAAGCGATTCTCCTGTCTCAGCCTCCTGAGTAACTGGGATTACAGGCATGCGCCACCACGCTTGGCTAATTTTGTATTTTTAGTAGAGACAGGGTTTCTCCATGTTGCTCAGGCTGGTCTCGAACTCCCGATCTCAGGTCATCTGCACACCTCGGCCTCCCAAAGTGCTGGGATTACAGGCGTGAGCCACCACACCTGGCTTTTTATTTTTTTTATTTTATTTTATTTTTTTTTGAGACAGGGTCTTGCTCTGTTGCCCAGGCTGGAGTGCAGTGGCATGATCTTAGCTCACTTCAGCCTCAACCTCCTGGGCACAAGTGATCCTCCCAACTCAGCCTCCAGAATAGCTGGGACTGTAGGCACGTGCCACCACAGCCAGCTAATCACCACACATGTGCCACTACACCCACCTATCTCTACAAAAAAAAAAAAAAAAATTAATAAAATAAATGAAAATTAAAAGAAAAAGAAAAAAACATACAAAACACCAAACAAGTCAGCAAGAGTCTCACAATGAGCTCACATTCTAGAATAATAACGCTCACAGTGACCACAATAGCAGGCACTTCCTTAACACCTGCTCTGTGGGAAGAGAAGAGTGTTCTGCCCTGAGCCTTGGCTATGCTGAGTTCCTGCTGTGTTCCAGGCAACAGAGTCTCTCTTGGGCATGGACCGGCATCGTGCTCCGCGATAGACGTGAGGGGAACAGTGAGGCCCTCCAGGACCTCGTGGATTCTGGTAACATCATTGGCTTTTACTCCATGAGAGGCGACAAGCCACAGGCTGCTGTGAGCTGAGGAGTGGCAGAGATGACTCCACTATTGGCAGACCCTCCGGGCTCCATGGGGAGTAGACCATCTGCAAGGCAGTCTGCAGCCAGGGAGAAGCAAGGAGACCCAGGAAGAGGCACCCACAAGAATCCAATGGGAGATGATGGCAGTTAGGGCCACAGCGGGAGAGGTGGCATGCTGAGAGGTGAACTCATCCTGCATGTGTTTTGAAAGTGAAACCGATAGGATTTGCAAGTGAAACCGACAGGATTTGTTACCAGGTTGGGGCTGGGAAGGACAGAGAGAGGTATGAGAGCTGACTCTGGCTCAGAGGCATCTATTTACACATGAAATCAACAGCAAAAATACCTATTCTTTCAAATTTAATTATAATTTTTATCAAAGTCATACAGGGTAATAGGATTATATGGCTGATAATGAAAAGCTGCAGTTTCCCACCCCAACCCCCACTACTGCTCTCTAGAAACAACCATTTTCAGCAATTTTAGCAGGTCTACGAGTATCAACCTCTACATTTGTGAGTAATATGTTTAGGTTGCTATTTGCTCTTTTTTCTAGTTCATTACCTACTGTCTACAGACTATGAAGCAAAAATCATGAGGATTTTGTTCTCAGACCAGAGCCCCTCACACATTCCCCTTTGCCCATCTTCCTGGAAGAGTCATATCGAGCCTTTACATACATAAGAAATATAGAGGATCCTGGGCAGCATGGCCAGACCCTGTCTCTACAAAAAATAAAAATAAAAATTCGCTGGGTGTGGTGGCACGTGCCTGTAGTTCCAGCTACTCGGAAGGCTGAATTGGGAGGATCGCTTGTGCCTGGGAGATTGAGGCTGCAGTGAGCTGAGATCACACCACTGCACTCCAGCCTGGGCAACAGAGCAAGACCCAGTCTCAAAAAAAAAAAAAAAAAAAAAAAAAGAAAGGAAGGAAGGAAGATAGAAGTACATTAAAAATGGGGAGACAATCAAAAGGGTACAAATTTTCAGAGACCTAATGTACAGCATGGTGACTCTCATTAAGAAGAATATATTGTATACTTATACTCAATACTGTGCATGTGAAATTTGCTAAGAGAATAGATCTTAAGTATTCTTACCACACAAAAAAAGGCAACCATGTCAGGTGACAGATATGTTCATTAGTTTGATTGTGGTATTCATCTCACAACATGATGAATATCATGCATCTCACAGCATACATCAAAACATTACTTTGCACACTTTAAATATATATAATTTTTATTTGTCAATTATACCTCCAGAAAGCTGGAGAGAGAGAAAAGCTCAGTGTTTACACCACCATGGGTAAAAGCATCCACAACTGAGCCATGAGGTCTCAAATTTAATCATCTTTCTTTTACACATTTTTTGTTCTGTTTCATTTTCGTTTTCTTGAAAATGAGTAATGACTTTGCACGTTTCCCACTTTCCTAGTTTTCTCCATAGCAGTTACTAATCCACCCCTAAATTCCCTGCCCTGACTCACCAATTGTAACAAATGTTTAGTAAGATGGCAATATAGGGGAAAGTGGCAGGGGCCAGGGTATTGAAGGGATTTATAGGAACATTCTGTACTTTTCACGCAATTTAAACTGATTTAAACTGTTCAAAACACAAAACATTCTATCAATGTAAAACAGAAAAGACAAAAGGGAGAAGTCACCCGTATCCTACCACACCTTTTTTTTTTTTTTTTTTTTTTGGAGAGTTAAGCAAAGTTAGCGTGGCCAGGTTCACCAACACCATTGTCTCCCTAGATTGGACCTCGGACCTTGGGGCACCATACTGGGTGCTCCCAAACCTGACAGGCTCCAGGAGAAACACAGATCCCTGGGCATGTCGCCTGGGCAGCCCAAGGCAGAGCAGACCTGCTCTCCCCAGCCCTCGTGGCCCTCTGCCTGAGACGGCCCCTATCCAAGCACTTTTGTGAATCTAAAAGCAGAGCCAGCCCTTCCTGGCTGCCACAAAAAGACCTTCCAACCACTTTCAGGGCTGGCATGAGCCCCCTTCCACTTTGGGATGTGATCCCTGCTTACCTTCTATTGCTGAGGGCAGGGAGCCTCCGGGAGACCAGGAGCAGGAGGCCAGCCAGCTGCGTCAGCGTCTGAAACCACAGCCCTTCCCTGTGCAGCCCTCACCGCCTATGTTCTGTAGCCAGTAGGGCCTTGGCCCAGTGCACAGACAGACCTCGGGGAGTCGGGCATCCAGGACCAGACTGAGTCTCACAGACGCATATGCAGTGTCAGGCTCCATCTCCCAGCCAGGGGCCAGCCCTGTTTTTAACTTTCTTTGCTGGAGCTGCATAAATAAATAAACACAGGAGTGTGTGGACGGATCCTGCCCGCTTTGGATTCCTAACCCCAGCTGGTCTGCTCCTCAGGTGCCAAGATCTGAATAATTAAGATGAGAGGAAACCTCCGACTCCTCTCATCTGCCATTTGCAGGAGGGCAAAGATCCCTCCTAGAAGACAGTTCTTTCACTTTATTGCATTGCATTGACTTGTGTTTTTGTATCAGCCCCTTGCTAAGCTCCAAGCTCCACAACAAGTAAAGCAGTCTGTGAACAATTTATCCCTTGTCCCTATCCCTCCCATTTCATAGGCGAGGTCACTGTTTCTCCAGGAATGGTCTGAGTCTTATTAAAAATGCAGATTCTCAAATCCCACCCCTGAACTACTGAAGTCGGGCTCAGAGAATTAAACATTTTTAAAAGCTCGTCAGGTGATTCATACACACATCTACCTTTGAAATATTTTGGAGTAGACGAGAAACAGACCCATTTATCTCTACGGATTAAAAGTAAGACTGGTCTTTCTGCTTATATTTAATGCAGTTATTCATACAATTTAGGTCTGGTTTCTAACTAGTTGTTTTTTATTTGCATCACCTTTCTCTCTCTTTTTCTGCCTTATTTTTTCTTAACAAATATTTGTATTATTCCATTTTGTCAATTCCAATTAGCTCATTCATCTTAATATCTTCATTATTCTTTCACTGTAATACTAGGGATTATAACATATCTCCTCCAGTCATTATGGTCTGCCCTAAATTAGAATCTTGCCACTTCCTGGACAATGGGGAACCACAGAGCACGGTAACACCATTAAACATTTTTCCTGGATAGACGCATCATCCCTGTCACATCATCTAATTCTACAGATACGGTAAGCCCCACAGGACATTCTTGCTATTGTTCTGTGTACTCACTAAATTTACCAATGTATTCAATTTCTGTGGCTCTCCGTTCTTTCTTGCACATCTACACTTCCATTTGGAATCATTTTTCTTCTGCCTGAAGAACTCTGGTGTTGATTTCAGTACAGATCTGCTGGCAATAAAGTCTCTCGATTTTTGCTTCTCTAAAATGCTTTTATTTCATCTTCGCTTTCAAAGCATATTTTTGATGGGTATAAGACTGTAGAGAGGCAATTATGTTTTTTCAGTACTTGAATCTATGCCATTCTGTTATCTTCCCGTTCCATCGATCTTACTGAGAAATTCGCTGTTTACTGATTATTTCTTCTTTGAAGGAAATGTATAGTTTTTCTCTGGCTGCGTTTAAGATGTTCCCTTTGTCTTTCACTCATGGCCGTTTTACTATGATGTGGGGAAGTATATCTTTCCTTGTTTTTATTATGCTCGGAGTTCTTGAATCTTTGACTTCACATATTTCACTAGCTTTGGAAAATCCTCAGCTAATACCTTTTCATATAGTGCTTCTGTAGAATTTGTTTTTTGTGTTGGTTTTTGAAACAAGATCTCACTCTGTCACCCAGGCTGGAGTACAATGGCGTGATCTCGGCTCACTGCACCCCATGCCTCCCCGTTTCAAGTGATTCTTTTGCCTCAGCCTCCCGAGTAGCTGGGATTACAGATGCCTGCCACCATGCTATGCTAATTTTTGTATTTTTCATAGAGATGGGGTTTTACCTTGTTGCCCTGGCTGGCCTCAAACTCCTAGGCTCAAGCAATTCACTTTGTGCTTTCTCAACCCCTCTGCACTTACAAATTGGCTACTAGCTCAAGGAGATTCAAGGCTACTAGCTTCAAGGAGAATGTAGTGCTCACCTCTTTGCAGTTCGCTTTTCCATGGGATTCTGGACCCTCAAAGCCTGGCAGCCTGGGTTGCTTTCTGATGCCTTCAAACAACTCCCAAACGCCTAGCGGCACCAGGCAGGTAAGTCAAACAGTGAAGCAATCCAAGCACGATCAACAGGGTAAATTCAGTTATTCAAGATGAGCTATATTTGGTCATGGTGATGGGGAGACCCTGGGACTGGAGGGACTGAGGTAGACCAGGAGGAGAATGTTCCACCCTAAGGGCATGTTGGTCATAGCTGCCTGTGGCAAGGTAGGAAGGCGGACTGAGTATTGAGAGAGCTCCATGATGGTAACATATAAGCTATGTTTAATATTAAAAACACACACACTAAAATTTCTGACAATTTCATTTTCAACACTGTGCCTCCAATAATAATAATAATAATTATAGTAATAAAACAGTTTGGCACAGAAGTTTACAGCATAGGCTCTGGAGCCAGACCATCTGGGTTCAAACCCTGCCTTACCCCTGCCTAGCAGGTGACCCATGGTAAGGTATTGAACCCCTCTTGGTCAGCGTTTTCCAATCTCTAAAATGGGAATAATAAGAGTGCCTATCTCAAGGGGTGCTGCAAAAATCAGACAAGTTAACACACATGAAGCACACAGAACCCAAAATCATGAGTGCGAGGAAAACACTCACTAAACAAACGAATGAAACAGTTTGCCAGACAGAGCCCCTCTCTAGGCTGATTTCAGCCCGCAGCCCACATGTTGAAGCCTCTGCCCTAGTCCAGCCCTCCTTACTTTATGGATGGGGCAAGAGGAGGTACAGAAAGAAAGAGGGGCCTGCTCAGGCATTCGCACAGCTTGTTAGTTGTAAAACCAGCTCTAGGGCTGGAATTTTCTTTTCATACATTTTGTCAATTAAATTGTGTGCTCCGTAAGTCAAGCAGCTAATTTCCCTTGAAGACAGAGGGGTCAAATCTTGCTCAAACTATAGATAATTCTAATTGCTGCGTCTGCCCCAAATCCATTGTGATCATTAGCAGAGCCCCTTGTGCTCCGGCTGGGAGAGGAGGGGGAGGCTCAGGCTCATCATTGCTCATCTGAATGTTTAATAATGCTCCAATCTGCAGATCATTGGGGCAATCAAACCCAAATTAGCCTGATACTCAAAGCCAGGAATAACAAGAGGAGTGAAAGGGATAATGTTTCTTTAATGAAAATTTCATCAATGCAGATTTCTCATTGAATATTAAGGTTTTGGCTTGAAGACAGCATCAGAGGGGAGTCTGCTGTGACATTGACCTTTATCCCTCGAGACACAGGTGCAGAGTCAGGCTGGTTTCGCTCTCTATCACTCAGATCGTCATGGTGGATCGTCCTGGCAATTACAGTGAAGGAAGGTCCTGAGCCTGGGGTAAAGCTGGCTCAAGACCTGTTCATTTCAGGGGGTTTCTCTGCAGGTCCTGGCATCCCTCCCCACCAAGGCTGCCCTTCCTGGACCTCCCACTCCTCAGTCAGGAGATCCTCCCTTCTTCCAGCTGCACAGCTCAAATCCTGGGAGTCCTCCCTGATCCATGCATGCTGTCCTCTTACTACTGCTGTTCAATCCATCCACAAATGCAGTCAGCCTGACCTCTGTGAAGACCTCGAAGACCTGCCCAGAGGCTCTGGTCATGACAGTGACAGCCGGCCCTTTAAATGGCATGCAAGGTCAGCCAGATCCATCCCGTCCCTCTGACCTCAGCCCTGGGGTCCCTTCCTCTGTACCGATCTTCCTCCCAGCCAACATTGGCCCCATTGCCCCTACAGACCGCGGACAAATTCACCCTGTCCATAAGAAGGTTAATAGGTCACACTGCTGTCCGCCTTCTGCCTTGGAGACTATCTCTCCTCAGAGATACTTGATCCTGCCATCATATGAGATCGCAATCCCATATCCTTCAGCATCCTCTGATCGGAAAGGGGCCTCCCGTGAGTTGTTGACTTAGATCTCTGCTCGTCTGCTCCATGATGCATCCCTTGGTCTCGTCATCCTTCCTGCAACCTTCCTCCTCTGGGGAGATAGCCATCAGCGTCTGAGCTTCCTGTATATTTATATCGACTATTTTTGTGCATGTTAATATGTTAATTTCCAGGCTGCCTGCGAGCGCCTACTGGAGGTACACACGACACGAATAACAAGGACCTGCCAATTTCTGATTATAGTTTCCACCATGTGTCACGTGTGATGTTCACCTAGGCTACGATGCTTAGCTTCAGGGGTCCTCCGGGTCTAGGTCCTTGGGGACCACCAGAGGACAAAAGAGTCAGAGTCCGGCACTCGGGTTGGGCTCCGCTACTGGTGACCAAATCTCTAAGCCCCATTTTCCCCTTCCGCTTCTGGTCATCAACAACGGAGATATCCTGTTGATCCTTGCGCTAGGCGTGGGGCAGTGTGAGCACTCGCCTGCTAGAGAACAGTGCTCTCTGGAGGCATGGAATCCTTTTGGTCGAATGGGCCGGTTTGGGGGTTGAGAATCATTAGCTTATCCAGTATATACAGCAAACACTCGAGAGAGTTGTAAGATTGAGACGCGCCTCGACTCGCAGGGTGCACAAAGTCGGCTTCGGTTCTTGGATATGATAACGAGGGGGGTGGGTTGTCGTCCCACCAGTGGTGACCGAGGAGGACCGTATGATGACGGACCCTGGGTTTTCAGCTAGTCACACGCTGAAGTTTCAGTGGACATGAATTTTGGCGGGACACTCTTCAGCCAGGACAGCTTCCCCTTTTCCAAAGATCGGCTCCAAGCACACACTCTGGAACCACCTTTGGAAAGGACCTTTCAGGCCCTGAGGGTGCTCAGTGAATGTTTCTGTTGGTGAATTACATTCTTGAGGGTTTTGCCTTGGCTGTGTCCTTGCCTATGGCCTCCCAGGAGTTCAAGGTCACATTTTGAGGCTCACCACTTGTCAAGCCCCCTCTTCCTTCCTCATCCTCGGGCAGACTTTTCTGTTCTCTTCACCCAAACACCCTCTGTCTCTACTAGAATGACATTGTCTTTAGTTGTTCGCATTTTGAAACATTTGGTACTTTATCCCTATTTCTCCTATTTTCCTAAGCAATGAGTCAAAGGGCAGAAGAAGCCCTTTCACCCGCCACCACATCACCCTTTACACCAAACAGCACAAAGGGGTCATCTCCATCAAGCAGGGAGAAGACCTTGGCCTTGGGAGTGGGGAAGTCACTTTTTCCTCTCAGCCCTAAGTTTACCCCTTTGAATGAATGAGTTTGTCCTCCATGGTTCCAAGGGCTTCTCCTGACTCCACCTCTAGGGATCCAAATATCTATTGTAAGAATCTCACATTCCTTCTCTGAGTCTTTCCCGCTTCATTCCTCAGCAAATCCTCATCCAGAGCTACTCTGCCACAGGCCTTGTCTTACTTAGAGGCAGGGATCCAGCAGCGAACAGGAGATGAAATTCCACTCTTCATGCGGTGACATTCCTGTGGGGTGCAAATGACAATAGGAAAACGGCAAGAGAGGGAATCCAATTCCAGATTGGTGGACAGTTCTGTGAGGTCACGGGGACATGGCGTTGGAGTGCAGAGGGCTTCCTTGGAAAGTCAGGAGCGTTCCTGAGTGGGTGACACTTGGGTGAGGAACAAAGGAAGAGGACCAGGTCACAGGCGCTGTGGGAAGAGCATTCCAGACACAGGAGCAGCAGGTGCAACAGGCCCCAGGGCAGGAGGACTGGGAGTAGGAGGAGGAGCTGGAGGTCAGTGCGGCTGGGTGGGGGAATGACGGGACGTAAGCGGAAGTGATCTGGGGAACCAGCAAGACTCTGCGGGCCTTGTGGAGGTGAGAGGAGGTGGAGTGTGCTGGTTTCCAGTGCATGGGAGCTGCTGAAATCCGCTGCAGGGTCATGTGGCATTTTCAGGAGCTCATCTGGGTGCATGCAGAGAGTAGATTTCAGGTGTGGGAGAGGAGTGGGAGCAGGAGGGGCCCATTGGGGGCTGTTGTAATGACCCAGGTGAGGACAGAGTGCAGACTCGGGGACGAGCAGGGTGTGGAGAGGAGTTGGACAGACAGGGGTGCATTTTCAATGATGGATTCCATGGGCAACTGGAAGACGAGGGAGGGCCTGAGGATGCGCCTGCTCCTGGTTGAGGAACCGGGCGTTTGGTGGCGCCACCAACTGGGAAGTGGACACTGTGTCTTCTGCGGCTTTGTTGAAAAGTTGCCAGATCTGAAAGCTTGAGAGGCACCAATGACTGAGCCTCTAGGTTGCCCTCCCAAGGGCCTTCTGGACAGGAGGCCATGGGTATGGAGGGACTAGCATCCTGGTTCCCATACACCAGGCCCAACCCAGGGACTGAGCACCAGGCAGACCGCGGAACAGCATAACACCCAGATCTGGTGCTGCCTGGGTAGAGCTGAGCCCAGGATTTATGAAGGAAACTGGCAGGAAAGGAGCAATTCCTTCAAAGAGCGCCTTGCTCATCACCACCCTTGGTGGCAACCTCAACCGCAGGAGGGAGAACGGTTAGAGAATGGCGTTCTTATAGGTTCCCTCAAGATTGCCATTTGCATTTGAACAAGGCTGTGCTTTCTTAGCCCCAGCCCCATCCATAAGCCAAGGCTGTAAACTGGAAATAAATTTAACTGCATACAAATGTCAAGATTTCAGATACCCGGCTTAATCAGGACACATTCTTCATTACTCTACTCGGGCTGTTGTACTTACTTCTCAGGAGACTCCAGGGCCCTCATTAGAGACTGAGTCATCTTGTAAGTGCAATTAGAAAGACAGAAAGAGAAAGGAAGAAAGAGAGAGATTGAAAGCTGGAGAAAGGAAGAATGAATGAGTGAGAGGATGACAGAAAAAAATGAGAAAGGAGAAAGAGGGCTTTCAACATCCATACCCCAAATTTTCATTGATTTCTTCAAATGTTCTCTGGACAGGATGACTTTAAATATTTAGCCAGTTTTGTTTATTTAAATTTTTGAGACATTATTTGATGCTGGATGTTAGCCACAAAAACAGCCTCCTAAGAACCAAGACTTTGTCTGCATTCCCCCTTTTGGGGCCGTGTTAGTCCATGTTGTGTTGCTATTAAGGAATACCTGAGACTGGGTAATTGATAAAGAAGAGAGATTTAACTGGCCCACGTTTCTGCAGGCTGCACAGGAAATATGACGTGAGTATCTGTTCAGCTTCTGGTGAGACCTCAGGAAGCTTCCAATCATGGGAGAAAGTAGGCATGTCACATGTCGAGAGAGAGCAAGAGGGAGGGGAGGAGGTGCCAGGCTCTATTAAATAATCAGATCTTCAGTGACCTAACAGACCAAGAACTCACTGATTACCAGGGAAAGAGCGCCAAGCCTTTCATGAGGGACCTGCCGCCATGACCCAGACACCTTCCACCAAGTCTCACCTCCAACAATAGGGATCACATTTCAACATGCAATTTGGAGGGGACAAATGTCCAAACCATATCAGGGCACTGGTAACTTTCTCAAGTCAGCACTAGAAACTCCCCTTGGGCTATAATAATCACCGATGTAACAATAACTCAGACATGGGTAGTCCTACCGTGTGCCAGTTTGAAATGCTCAGCATGCAGAAACCAGCTCATGCCTCCCAGGAACTATGAAGGCAGAGCTTCTCTCAACCCACTTCCTGCTGGGGGAAAAAGGCACAGGAGGTGGAGAACTTTCCTGGGTCACACATGAGCCCGCAGGGCAGGCTGTACTCCTAGGACTCCCTCCCATGGGCCCTTCTCCAAAGAGGTGGACCAAAGAAGCTGGTGGATTATTTTCTGGCCAGATAGATGATCCCTGGTTAACCCTGGCCTTTGGAGGACTTGCCCTGGACGTAAATAGTGGGTTTGCCAAGTGGGAGGAACTGGCTCTCCTTGGCGAGTTCCTGGTCAGTTCTGGATGGAGCCAGAGCAGTGGAAACTTGGCAAAGCGAAGCTCAGGTTGAGGCTGCCTCTTAGGGGAGGCTTAGAGACGATGCACTCACCCTGCTGGGGCTGCGCCCACCAGCCACTGGCAGCTGCCTGCCCTGCAGGACCTAAAGACAGAGGCAGAGAATCAATGCTGCCTCCTGTGTTGCAACCACAAGGCAAGAGGTCCTCAAGATGCGTCCCAGCAAAATCTAGAAAGCTGGCCTCCGCGAAGGGTCTCAGGCTCATGTGGGATCATTGTATGTTTTCCCAGGCTAAAAAGAATTTAAACAAATATCTCTATTACTGATACCAGAAGGCTGCCTTTATTACTCCACATACACAGTTACACAAAGCAGCAAGTTGTTACTCACTCTAAGCAACATTCCCACCACAGGAAATTTTGTGCCAAAATCCTGCCTCATCTTTCTCTCATGATGATCCTCGTCCTTGTGGCTTCAGCTTATGGAAACCACTGGTGGGAAAGATACGAATGTTTGACGTCTTCCTTTCCCTTATGATATACACATGGTAATGCCAAGATTGTATTATACACGTTCTATTGCCAAGATTCATTTGTATGCCTCTGAATAAAAGATTTCATACACTAATAGCAGATATATACATTGATGGAATTACTTATTTAGGGGCCATTGGGGAAACACATATAAATTATTCTTTCCTTGGAAATAAATTTTTTGTCCCTATGACAGCAAACTATGAGATGAATGAGGAACATGAACATAACTCAAACAGAAAGAAAATCACTGCTTTATAAAGAAATAGGTAAACAGTGAGTAAAAGAATGCAGAACAGAGTGTGTTTATAGATTCTAGGTCTTGCCAAAACCAAAAGAATTTTTAAGAAAATACTCAAAGTGTCTTGGTAACCTTGAACACATCATGTTTAAATGTCTTTAGTAGACAATGGGACCCTCCAGGAATTAAAGCCAATATTTGAGAAGAAATAAAAAATGAACCAGAGCTAATGTTTTGAACTTGTAATGAGAAGGAAAAGTGTAGACACAAAAGGAAAGTCCAAATCAAACAGTATTCATAGGAAGTTTCCAAAAAATCAAGGTTTTCAATTTTAATTTAATGTATCTGTTTCAGCCAAATATTAACTATCGTGTCTTTTGCGTTTCCTTTTTTTTTCTTTCTTTCAGGAAATGATAAAAAGAGGCTGATGAGTTTTGGGTGTGGTTCAGCCTGGGAAGCCTCCTAATTCACAGGAAGCCAGTCCTGGACTTACACAGTATCAGGGGATCACACTGTGATCTAAACTGAGGCCTGCAGAAGTGGAAACAGTGTTAAGATGAAAGCCTAAATCAGCCCCAATTAAAAGACAATATTTCATTTAAATCAACAAGGATGTTCTCTATGAGGCCTTAAAGCTGAAGTCCTCGCACAGTCGACTCTGGCACCCATCAGCGCATCTTAGACCTTTTCTAGGTTTGGTCTCTGCATTTATCAGGACTCTAGATTACAGTTGGCAGAAATCAAATCAAATGGCTCAAATAAAATGGACAGTTCATCATATCTTTTTAAAACTCCAAATATAGGCTTTCAGGCATGGTTAACTTCAGGTTCTCGGTCCAGGCAGCCTTATTCCCCATCCTTGGGTCTGCCTGCCCCTCTGTGGGCTCCATTCTTGGGCAGCCTCTCTTTGTGGTGTGGCATGGCTTCTGGTAGATCCAGCAACCCCCATAGAAGTGTAAGTTTCGTATCCCTCAGTTTCCATAGGAGAGCTAAGTCTCATTGGCTCTGACTGGACCCCTTGGCTATCATTGAGCCACTCTCTGTGGCCAAAAGGGTTGGAACACTGACAGTTCAGTCCTGAGTTAACTTATGCTGCTGTAGAAAAGCCCCCAGTCTCAGATTTCAAAGAACGATGTGGCTCTTTGTAAGAGCTGTGTCATAGGAAGGGGGAAAGCACTCGCCAGTTTCCTAACAGAGTAAAACATCACTTGTAATCTAGGATCCTGATTAACGCAGAGACCAAACCTAGGAAAGGTCTGGATGCTGGAGTCTACTGTTCGAGGACTTCAGCTCTAAGACCTCATAGAAAACATCCTTTCAAGCTTTCTTCTATACCCAAGTCCCCTCCAATGTTTGCCTGGAGAGGAAAGACTCTTGGGTGAGGAACAAGGCTGAGCTGGGGGGAGCAAACAGACCTCCTCATCGTGGATCCACGTCTTCGTAGCGGCTTTTGAGAGGACGCTGACCACATGCATTTGGAAGAGGTCACTGTATTTTTCCAGTAAAACATTTAGGATCTGTAAAGAGGTCACGGTATTTGGCTAGGGGATAAAAAGAACTGAGAGTTTCTTTGCCAGTTGGGATTTTTAACTTGTAAAGTACGTGACTTGAAATTCTGTTGATTTGGCTGGGCGCGGTGGTTCACGCCTGTAATCCCAGCACTTTGGGAGGTCGAGGTGGGTGGATCACTTGAGGTTAGGAGTTTGAGACCAGCCTGGCCAACATGGTGAAACCCCATCTCTACTAAAATACAAAAATTAGCTGGGCATGATGGTGGGTGCCTGTAATCCCAGCTACTTGGGAGGCTGAGGCAGGAGAATCGCTTGAAGCCAGGAGGCAGCAGTTGCAATGAGCCAAGATCATGCCACTACACTCCAGCCTAGGTGACAGAGCAAGACTCTGTCTCAAAAAAGGAGATAATTGGAAAATGTTATTTGAATATTTAAGTGATCAAGTTGAGTATGCATTCCTAGGGGATCTTGGATGACCTAGAGTCACTGTTCCTCTTCTCCAGGCAAACCTTGGAGGGGTCTTGGGTACATTTGGGCATAGAAGAAAGCTTGATGTTTTCCTCTATTAGGAAACTGGCAAATGCTTTCCTCCTCCCTATGACACAGCTCTTACAAAGAGCCATATCTTTCTTTGCACAATGTCACTCCTGCCATCTCTCCAGTCTCATGTTGTGTCACTACCCCACCCCCATTCCTACCACCCCACATTGGTCTCCTTTAAGTTCCTTGTGTGTGACAAGTTCTGTGCACAGATGTTCCCTCCGTCTGGGATACCCTTTCTGCCACACCTTCAGCCAATGAGCCTATTCTTAGCCTTCTGGGCCAAACTTAACTGTTAACCTCCTCCAGCAAATCTTCCCTGACAACCCTGTCCACCAGGCTTTCTTCTCCCTCACCCCAGTATTCTCCACCTCACTTCATGTTTGTTTCATTCCATGTGTGTCTATGGAGTACCTACTCTATGCCAGGCACTTTCTAAGGCCATGGCTACATCACTGAGCAAGCAGACAAATATTACTGCCCTCATAGAGTTTATATTCTCATAAAGAGAGGAAAGAAGTAACCCAAATAAATAAGGAAATGTTATAGTTTATTAGAGGGTGATGAGTGCCATGGAGATCAATATAGCAAGAAGGAGAAGGCTGAGAGGATGCAATTTAACAGGAATAGGCAGAAAAGGGCTCCCCAAGGAGGCAAACTTTGCATATCGATCTGAGGGAGTAAATGATACAGTCATGCAAATATCTGGAGAAAAAGTCCGTGCAAAGTATAAAATAAATAAAAACAGTGCCAGGTCAGAAAAGGAGGGAGTCTGGAGTCAGTGGCAAATATTCAAATATTCCCCTCTTGGTGTCTCAGCAGACAATGAGGAGACACATTCTACATGGTTACTGAGAGGGTCTCCAGTGGATTGAGCCTAGTTGTCCACCCGTGTGTCCAGTTGTCTATTAGTGCATAGCAAACCACCTCAAAACTTTGTGACATAAAACAACAACCAGTTTATTCTGCTCATTGACTCTATGAATCAGAAAATCAGATAAGACATAGCCCTAATGTGTGTGAGGCCTCTGCTGGAAAGAGTTGAAGTTCTGCCAGTGACTCAAATCGCTAGAGACTTGAATCATAACAGAATTCTTCACTCACTTGTGTAATGTCTGCCTGCAATGGCTCACAGATTAGCCTTGGCTAGGACTCTCCAGCAGAGGGCCTAAATGTAGCCTCCTCGTGTGGCTTGGGCTTCCTCCCAGCATGGCAGACTCAAGGTAGTTAGACTTCAGGCATGGTAGCTCAGGATTCCAACAGCAAGTGTTTTAGAAAATAAGGTGGAAGATAAATGACCTTTTATGACCAAGCCTTGGAAAATCATATAACGTAACTTTTGCTAGCTGGAAGAGTCACAGGAAAGGAGAGGGGGCATAGAGCCCACCTCTAGATTGGAGGATCATCAAACATCTGCAGCCATATTTTAAAACTGCCACACAGTAACTAACTCAAAATGCATCCTTGTAGTAGCTTCTTCTCTTTCTCTATTTCACGCTTCCCAGTCCTTCCACTTCAGTTCCTGGGATTGCTTCCATCATCTATCTGAACACAAGCCCTTGACTCAGGCTCTGCTTGTGGGAAAACCCAAGCAAAGACACTCCCCATAGCTTCAACCTCAAACAATTTAGGGACCTTCCAGGTTTGCAAGATGTGGTTTGGTAAGGCATGAATGAGTTCTAAATTGAGTCCATTTCAATTGGAATTTCTAATAGTCATCGGAGCAAAGGAAACACCCCAAGAAACAGTCTGACATAGTCACACACTCTTTCTTTCATAGGACTACTTGGGTTTTCCAGTTTTATTTCTTTCCCCCTTAGCAGCTGCCTACTTTTACCAGACAGAATAATTCATGGGAGAGCTTTATAATGACCTTTAAATTCTCTACTTTATGAAGTGAGAGAACAATAATGAATGCATGAATATTAACACAGGTGAATGTTTCCCCTCTCTTTTGATTTGGCTTCATAAACCCTGTGACATGGAAGGATTTGGATCAACTCAAATTGCATCAAATCTAAGTGGTCTCACTTTTTAAAAGTCCTCTGAGAATTCACATGTGTTTCTTCTACAGGTGATTCATTTTTCTCCCATCCACTTTGAACATATAAAATTCAGAAT
The DNA here is from genome assembly GCF_001698545.2 of Rhinopithecus bieti. Lineage (NCBI taxonomy): Eukaryota > Metazoa > Chordata > Mammalia > Primates > Cercopithecidae > Rhinopithecus > Rhinopithecus bieti. Next base: position 486,479 of record NW_016830337.1, read on the forward strand.
ATGTCAAGCATAGCATCGATTTATTTCAAAATTCACCATTAACTAGGATCATTTCTAGACCCTGTGTTCTTGCCCTTCCTTAAAAGTAGCCTGCAGCATTTTCATAATAAAAAGAAGTTAGCATGCTTAAAATCTTGAATGAATTAGAAATTATTTCCAAGAAATCCATGGGTCAATTTATAAGCAATAAGCTTTTTTTTTTTTTCATTTGAGGTGTGCTTTACAAAAGCATTTTCCTACCTCCTCCAACGGTGGGTGATGGCTCTTGATTCAGATTGTGGCTGAAACCATGATGATGAAGGTAATTGTGATGCTGCTGATGGCAGAGGTGCTGATGGTGGTCATGAAGTTGATGCTGCTGCTGATGGTGGAGGTGATAATAAAGTTGAGGGTGATATTGATGATGGTGGCTGCAGTGGTAGTGATGGTGAATGGGATGGTGATATTGATGGTGGTTGTGGTTGTGGTGATGATGAAAGTGAGGGTGGTATGATGGTGATTTATGGTGGTGGTGATGACGAAGGTGGTATTGATGATGGTTGTGGTGGTGGTGAGGATGAAGTGGCATGATATGATGGTGATTTAATGGTGGTGGCTGATGATGAAGGTGGTATTGATGATGCTTGTGTGGTGTGATCACGCAAGTGATGGTGCATATTGATGATGGTGCGGCTTGTGGTGATGAAGGTGAATGGTGATATTGATGGTAGTTGTGGTGATATTAAGGCGTGGAGGTGGATGATTGATGGTGGTTGTCGGGCTGCGGTTGATGTATGAGCAGTGATGATTGTGATGGTGGCTTTGTGCGATGATGGTTGATGATGAAGTGATAGTGATACTGATGGTGGTTGTGGTCTGGTGGTGATAATGAAAGTGATAGTGATATTGATGATGGTGGTAGTGATGAAGGTGATGGTGATATTTATGATGGTGGTTGTGGTGGTGGTGATAATGAAGGTGATGGTGATATTGATAATGGTGGTTGTGGAGGTAGTTACGTGAAGGTGATGGTGATATTAATGATGGTGGTTGCAATGGTGATGACGATGAAAGTCATGGTGATATTGACGAAGGTGGTGGTGCTGGTTTCTCACATGGGAAACACTGATTGAAGATAAAAGGTATTCACTGTGGATAGTTCATCAAAAAATACAAAATATTCCTTTCACATTCCTGGTGCATCTGGTTACACTTTTAACCTCATTGAGGTATTCACGGGTAATCACCAAAGATCCTAATTTGAGAACCTTAACCACAGAAACACCTGAACCCAGATGAGTCCTTCCAGACCAACAGTGCAGGTCACGTTACTGGGTCAGGGTTTCCTTGGCTGGGGTTGAAGAGGTGGTTACCATGCAGATCTCTAGGAGAATGCATTGCTTCAGCTCAAGAGGAAGCATTAGGGATTCCTGAGTTGGGTCAAATGTGGAGTTACTTAGGAAAAGAAGTCCCTGTTTGAAGACACACCATATAAACGAATCCCTCTCTTGAAAAACTGAGCCTTTGATATGGTTTGGGTTTATGTCCCCACCCAAATTTCAAGTCAAATTGTAATCCCCAATGTTGGAGGTGGGTCCTGGTGGGAGGTGATTGTTTAAAAGTGTGTAGCAACTCCTCCCTATCTTCCTCCTTCTCTGGCCATGTAAGACGTGCCTGCTTCCCTTTTGCCTTCTACCATGATTGAAAATTTTCTGAGGCCTCCCCAGCAGCCAAGCAGATGCCAGCATCATGCTTCCTGTACAGCCTGCAGAACAGCGAGCAAATTAAACCTCTTTTCTTTATAAATTACTCAGTCTCAGATATTTTTTATAGCGATGCAAGAGCAGACTGATGCAGCCCTTCTTTATCTGCCCTCAGTGGAAACTAAGGAACACATCCCATTCCATCACATCACATCACAAGCAGATGTCAACCTTCACAAAAGCATCTCAGGCTGCACTCTCTGGTGAAGAATTTTTCTCACCATTTGTGAGAGGGACCACAGGACCTCCTTCACCATCATGCTTTCATCTAAAGCAGACCAGCCAGGTTCACAAGTCATCTGCACAAACCAGGTCAGTGTACAGTGGCCTGCTTCAATGCAGATGACCACAAGGAAGATGTATGTGAAGAGTCAACTCACCTGGGAGCCACCACACCCCATTTTCCTTTTCTTTTCTTCCAAAATAAATGAATAACTCATGCAGCAGTTTCACCCATTATCAAAGGCAAGAAAGAGATGGGGATAGAAGTGAATATATTAATCAAACTCAGCTCACAGACCTACTCCCTTCTTCAGCTACAGCCTGTAATTTGGGTGCTGTGATTTTCAAAGTCAGTGAAATGCTAAATAGAATCATGTCAGCTGGTATCAAATAGATCCTCAAAATAACATTGCTGGGAATGGATCCTTTGATAAAATACTCCTTAAAAGTTTCAAGATACATATTTTTTTTTTTTTACAAAATAAAACCTTGGCAGAATTTTCTTCTAGTTTCCAGCTTTACAAGGATGATTTTCATTCCAAAATGTTTTTAAACTTGCAAAATATCTTACTTCTTTCACTCCCCCTATACTGAGTTGTCTCTTTTGCATTTTGCAGTTAATTTTAAATCTGAGATGGATGACTTCTATGGTGCTGAGTCACTGGAACAGAAATGGCCTAATTTTCTATTACATGTGAGCAAAATGGGAGTCTGGAGCTAGTATATGGGCAGCATGAAATATCCCTTAAGAGACTGAAAACTACAAACTCTGCTAGCCAAAAGAATCTCTGATGTTCTCCAAGCATGGTTTTCTCTTGTAGGTTTTCCTGGCAATAAAAGGGAGGGTTTTTTTAAATTAAATTCTTAATACAAAAATTAAGTATTTTTATCTTCCCAGCTAGACCATATGTGCTACGAATTTAGTATCTGATTTTAATTGTCCTAGTGCCATTCACTATCCTTTGAATCTGAGAACAAGTCCTTGGTAAATTCTTACTGACAGCTTGATTAATGGCTCTGAGAATCAGATGACAGATTTGGTGTGAGCTGGGATCATTGAAAACGAAGGAAAAGCCTTGCTTTCATTAATAACAAAGTAGCTCTTATGGACCAGATTGGATTCCCCTCCAAATTCATATGTGAAGTCCTAACCCCAGGACCTCAGAATGATGTATTTAGAGACAGGGTCTTCAAAGAGGTAATTAAGTTTAAGTGAGGTCATTTGTGCCAGCCCAAATCCAGTAAGACTAGTGACATGTTATGGATCTTGCCCAAATTTCATGTTTAATTGTATTCCCCAGTGTTGGAGGTGGGACTTGGTGGGAAGTGACTGGATTATGGAGGTGTTTCTCGTGGATGGTTTAGCACCATCCCTGAGGTGCTGTTCTTGTGATAGTGAGCAAGTTCTTGTGAGATTTTGCCATTTAAAAGTGTGTAGCACCTGCCCCTTCTCTCTTATGCCTGCTCCCACATGAGATGCCTGCTCCTCCTCCGCCTCCCACCATGATTGGAAGCTTCCTGAGGACTCCCCAGAAGCCCGGCAGATGCCAGCATCATGCTTCCTGTACAGCCTGCAGAACCGTGAGCTAATTAAACCTCTCTTCTTTATAAATTACCCAGTCTCGGGTATTTCTTTACAGCAATGTGAGAACAGACTAATACAACTAGTGTCTCAAAGAAGACAGGAGGACACCGACACGTGCAGAGGATGCAGGGAGCAGATGACCATCTCCAAGCCAAGGAGAAAGACTTCAGAAGAAATCAACCCTTCTTCTATCCTCCAGAATGCCAAGGAAATAAATCTCTGTTGTTTAAGCCACCCAGTCTGTGGTAATTTGTTACAGCAGCCCTTGAAAATGAACACAACCACTATCTTCCCTTTCGCTGGGGTTCCATTCTCTGAGGGCTGATGTTGCTTATTCACATGCAATCCACGAGTGAAATATGACATGTTTTTACATCAAAGTCAAGGATGAGAGACATTTGAACTTGAGCTTAAACATTCAATTTGAACCTGGCCAGATAGAGTGTCTGTAAAATGCGTTGTCCCCAAAGAGTTCCAAATGATTTATAATCCCAACAGTGAAAAAAGGAAGTGGCCTTCTTATATTAGTATTTGAAATACTTTCCAACTCCCACCAGAAAAGTAACAGGCAGTTAGATCGTATCTCAAAAACTAATCTGGGCAGAAATGTCAAGCCCTGAACCAGCCAGCCTCTCTATTAGAAAGCAGATCTGGAGAGACCAGTGCTTGCCACCTGCTTCTCTCATGTTACCTAAACCTTATAATAAGAGTATGGAACTTGGAAAAAAAAATAATGCATTAAAATGAGAAAACATAGAATAACCCATGTTGAGTTCATGCTGAGCACGGAGCCCACTCAATGCTCCTCAGCCATTGCTTCCCTCCCTGCACTTCAACGGTCACAAACCTTCAGCTCTTCCTTAAAGCTCTTCCTCTCTGCTGTCTTTTCCAGATCTCCAAAGCTCCCTCTCCTCTCCTGGCTGGCACCCGCTCTCCCTGTGCTCCCAAAGCCTGGACTGGGCCTGGAAGGGACTTTCTCCTCTGTTCTCCTCCACTTTCCCCCTGCAGCCTGTGGCACAAGTGTCTGGAGAAGGTACAGATGCCTCAGCTGGTTGTTCCCCAACTCCTTCCCCAGTACTTGGATCCCTTCTCTGCCCGGGGTTCCCTGTTGCAGAACTGGCCCCTGAGAATCACATTTCCAGGGCTCCCTGCCCTCTGGCATCCAGTTAGGTTCACCCAAGGAGAGGCTCCCCGGAGGTCAAGGGCAGGAGGGGAAAGGTCAGGGTGCCTCTTCCCTACTCTCCCTGCCGTGTGACCTTCCCTGCAGGGCTCTCCCTAGGCTACCCATGCACTCTCCTCCACCCACCCCTCCAACTCTGGGCTCTGGGCAGCTCCCTCTCTTGCTGGTCCCTAGGTGCTTTCATCATTTAGCAGTTCCCTTAATTCTGCCCCCAACCCCCGACTTGCATGTCACTGTTTCCCATTGGGGCTGGGTCTGAAAGAAACTGCTAGACCAAGGCCAGGCATGGTGGCTCATGCCTATAATCCCAGCACTTTGAGAGGCCGAATCACTTGAGGTCAGGAGTTCAAGAACAGCCTGGCCAACATGGTGAAACCCTGTCTCTACTAAAAATACAAAAATTAGCCGGGCATGGTGGTGCACACCTGTAACCCCAGCTACTTGGGAGGCTGAGGCACGGAATCACTTGAACCTGAGAGGCAGAGTTTGCACCAAGCTGAGATCATGCCACTGCACAAACCAGAGCCCAGGAAACAATCAGGAACCGAGTCCCTGACCCAAAGGGGGCTCAGCAGAGAGGAAACCGGAGTCTGCAGCCCTGGGTGCCACAGCTCTGGTCCCTGCCACAGAAACCAACAATGCCGCACATGGCCACCCCCATCCCCAGTCCTGTGCCTCATTGGCCCTGTGCACACACGGCCACAGGGTGCCCCAAACCACAACCTGCCCTGGGGCTCCGTTCCTGCAGCTGAGCCAGGCTACAGAGCAGCAGGGAGGGGTGCAGGCTGTCCTTGGAACCCTGACTCGGCCCTTTCCAACCTGTGTGACGGTGGGGAGGTTATTTGCCCTCTCTGGCCTCAGTCTCCTCCCCTGTAAAATGTGAGAGGTGACAATATGCTAGCAGCCCTCGCTCTCAGCGCCTCCTCAGCCTTGGCATCCACTCTGGCAGTGCTTGAGGAGCCCTTCAGCCTGCCACTGCACTGTGGGAGCCCCTCTCTGAGCTGGCTGAGGCCGGAGGCGGCTCCCTCTGCTTGCCAGGCGGTGTGGAGGGAGAGGTGAGGGTGGCAACCGGGGCTGCGCTGCGGCGCTCATGGGGCTGCGCTGCGGCGCTCACAGGCCAGCGCGAGTTGGCCGGGGGAGCGTGCACCGGCTCGGCGGGCCCCATACTTGGGGCAGCCGCACCGCCGCCCAGGGCAGTGAGGGGCTTAGCACCTGGGCCAGCAGCTGCGGTGGGTGCGCCAGGTCCCCCAGCAGTGCCACCCGCCGGTGCTGCGCTCGAGTTCTCGCGGGGCGTCAGCTGCCTCCAGGCAGGGCAGGGCTCGGGACCTGCAGCCCGCCATGCCAGAATCGCCCCCACCCCACCGCGGTGGGCTTCCGCGCGGCCCAAGCCTTCCCAACCAGCGCTGCCCCCAGCTCCGCGGAGCTTGGTCCCACCAACCGCCCAGGGGCTGTGGAGTATGGGTGCAGGGTGCAGGACTGGTAGGCAGTTCCGCCTGTGGCCCCAGAGCGGGATCCACTAGATGAAGCCAGCTGGGCTCCTGAATCTAGTGGGGAATTGGAGAACCTTTATGTCTAGCTAAGGGATTGTAAATACACCAATCAGCACCCTGTGTCTAGCTCAGGGGTTTATGGATACACCAGTCAGTACTCTGTATCTGCCTAACCTGGTGGGGCCTTGGAGAACTTTTATGTCTAGCACTCTGTGTTTAGCTAAAGGATTGTGAATGCAGCAATCAGCACTCTGTGTCTAGCTCAGGGTTTGTGAATACACCAATCAGTACTCTGTATCTAGCTAACCTAGTGGGGACTTGGAGAACTTTTATGTCTAGCGAGAGGATTGTAAATGCACCAATCAGCACTCTGAGTCTAGCTCAGGGATTGTAAATGCACCAATCAGCACTATGTCAAAATGGTCCAATCAGCTCTCTGTAAAATGGACCAATCAGCTCTCTGTAAAAAACACCAATCAGCTCTCTGTAAAATTGACCAATCAGCAGGATGTAGGTGAAGTCAGCTAAGGGAATAAAAGCAGGCTGCAGGAGCCAGCAGTGGCAACCGCTTGAGGGTTTGGTGTATGCTCTGAGTTTATGTTTTCACTGTTGATAATAAATCTTGTTGCAGCTCAGTGTTTGGGTCCATGTTGTCTTTAAGAGCTATAACACTACATGAGGTCTGCAGCTTCACTTTGGAAGCCAGTGAGACCATGAACCCAATGGGAAGAACAAACAGCTCCAAACGAGCTGCCTTTAAGAGCGGTAACGTTCAACACAAAGGTGTGCAGCTTCACTCCTGACAGTGAGACCACAAACACACCAGAAGGAAGAAACTGCAGACACGTCTGAAGGAACAAGCTCTGGAAACACCATCTTTAAGAACTGTAGCACTCACTGCGAGGGTCTATGGCTTTATTCTTGAAGTCAGTGAGATTAAAAACCCACCAATTCCGAACACAAATGGGTGGCAGGATGGACCTGTGTCGTGGAGGGGGAGAGGGTTTCAGTGAGATGCTGGAGGCACAGTGTTGAGATCCAGGCCTGAACAGGATGGGCTCAGTAAACCTGAGTTCTGGGGATTTCCCTGTGCCTGGGACGACCTGCCCAGCGTGTCTCCTGCAGCCCAGGTCTCTCTGTAGACTGTGGACACTACACAGGTTTCCTCCATGCATGCATAGTTCTTAACCTGTGCTCCAGCCCACATCCATCCCTTTAAGGAAATTGTATGTCCTGTAGTGATGTCCACACCCCTGCCTCACCAACACTCACTCCGATAATCCCACTGGATTTCCCAGCCCTGCTCCCTGAGGCCTCTCCTGGGGAGCTCCCTGTGCTTCCCCTAAGGACCCGCCCAGTCCCTCCTGGGTGTCCACAGAGGGTGATCCTGGGCTGTCGTTACTCATGGTCTGCCCCTCTGCTACTGTCTGAAGGTGTCCCCCAAAATTCTCATGTTAAAACTCAAGTTACCAGTGTGATAGTGTTGAGAAGCAGGGCCTCCAGGAGGTGATTCCAGCATGAGGCCAGAGCTCCTGGATGTGACTGGTGCCCTCCTACCCATTTGGATGCAGAGAGCAGCCCTCAGAGGACCCTGAACCTGTCAGTGCCTTTGTCTTGGACTTCCCGGTCTCCAGAACTGTGATGAATAAAGTTCTATTATTTATAAGCTACCCAGTCTCAGGCATGTTGTCATAGTAGTGGGAATGGATGAAGGCACCCTTTATGTTCCCATGTCATGTGAGCACCTGGATCCATCCATGCCTGAAGCCAAACATCCTGGATCTTGTACATGAACCAATAATTTCTCTTTTTACCCTAAGAGCTATATTTTAATCATTCACAACCAAAGGAGTCCTGATTAGTAAAGAGGCAGCACAATGCAGCAGGTAAGAGTGTGCTCTTTGGAACCAGAAAGCCCAGGTTTGATCCTGGTGCTTCCTGTTGAAGCTGTTTAGCTTTGGAAACGGTCTTAATGGCCTGGTTTGCACCACTTGCTTATCTTTTGAAATTAGCCAAAATGTCCCATAGAGCTGATGCTTATGGTTTTCTAAATAAAATAAAACTGATCTTCCCAGTTTGGTCTCAAAGCTTGAGAAAGTTACATTTGTCTTATCTGAGTTCCTTTCTCAGGAAACCAACCACCAGGCCTGCCAGATAGTAACAAGGAACTGAAACTCACCAGATGACTGCATTTAGACAATGAAACGCCAGACCCCGTCACCCATCATGTCTGCCTAAGCCATCACTTGCTTCCTATTGAGCAATTCCTCTTCCTTACCCTGCCCTATTTCCTGTCTTCCCACACATGGTTACATTTTGTCCCTGGTATATAAACCCATAATTTTAGTCAGTCAAGGAGATGGATTTGAGACTGATCTCTCATCTCCTTGACTGCAGCAACTGATTAAAGTCTTTTTCCCTGACAATACTCCTGCAGCATCTGATTAAAGCCTTCTTTCCTGACAATACTTGTTGTATCAATGATTCGCTTTCTGTGTAGCAAGCAGCAGGACCTAGACTGAACCCCTGGTGTTTCAGCAACGTTTTAACCACTTGATTCACAGAAACCATCAAACTGCATGCAGAGGTAGGCAAACAATTTCTTCATCTAACCATGAAAGAAAAGAATGATAAATCAAACTCACTAAAATTCAGAAGTTCTATTCATCAAAAACATCATTAAGAAAGTGGAAGGGAGTAAAAAGGCAAATCGCAGATAGGAAGAAGACATTCGTAATATTATATACTTGACAGTGACTTGTATCTAGACGATACAAAGAATTGCTAAAAATCAGTGAGAACACAGCAACCCAGTTAGATAATGAACAAAGGATTTCAACAAACCTTAACAAAAGAGATCTGAACATCTAATAAACATGTAAAAATATTTTTCATATCACGACTCATAAGAAAAATGCAAATTAAATTCATAATGAGATACTTCCACACATCCGCCAAATAGCTACAATGTCAAAAGACAGACAATACCAAGTGTTAGCAAAGATGTAGGACAACTGTAACTCCCATGCTGCTGATGGGAATGCAAGTTGCTACAGTCACTTATGTGATTTTTCACTTCTGTGAAAAATGTCTGGAAACTTATACTAAAGCTAAATAAATATCCACCTTCCCTATTACCCAGTCCTTCCACCCTGGGAACCTATCCGAGAGTAGTGAGTATGTACATTCACCAGAAGACATGTGTATGCATTTCCATGGCAGTCAAATGCCTAATAGAAAAAAATATTAGGCCGGGCACCGTGGCTCATGCCTGTAATCACAGCACTTTGGGAGGCCGAGGCGGGCGGATCACAAGGTCAGGAGGTCAAGACCATCCTGGCTAACACAGTGAAACCCCGTCTCTACTAAAAATACAAAAAATTAGCTGGGCGCCTGTAGTCCCAGCTACTTGGGAGGCTGAGGCAGGAGAATGGTGTGAACCCGGGAGGTGGAGCTTGCAGTGAGCCGAGATTGCGCCACTGCACTCCAGCCTGGGCGACAGAGCGAGCCGGGCACGGTGGCTCAAGCCTGTAATCCCAGCACTTTGGGAGGCCGAGGGCCCTTGACGCGCGCTTGAGGCGGGGCAGACTCGCGACAGAAACGGGTCGACGTGAGATCCCTTGAACGCATCCTGCGGCCTAACACGGTTGAAACCCCGGTCTCTTACTAAAAAAATTACAAATAAACTAGCCGGGTAGGTGGCAGGCGCCTGTAGGGTCCCAGCTACTCAGGGAGGCTGGAGGCAGGATGAGAATGGCCGTTAAACCCGGATGGCGGAGTTTGCAGTGACTGAGAATCTAGGCCGACTGCACTCCAAGCCTGGGCTGACAGAGGAGACTCCTTCTCAAAAAAAAAAAAAAAAAGAAAGAAAGACAAGAAAGAAGGAAGGGAAGGGGAAGGGGAAGGGGAAGGGAACCTGAGGCTGGGTAATTTATAAAGAAACGAGGTTTAATTGGCTCATGTTTCTACAGGCTATCCTGGAAGCATAATAGCTTCTGCTTTTGGAGAGGCCTCAGAAATCTCATAATTATGGCAGAAGGCAAAGGGAGAGCTGGCATGTCAAATGGCCGGAGCAGCAAGAGAGAGGGAGGGAGCTGCCACACGCTTTTAAACAACCAGATCTTGTAAGAACTCACTCAGTACCAAGGGGGGATGGTGCTAAACCATTCATAAAAACTCCACCCTGTGATCCACTCATCTCCCACCAGGCCCCACCTCCAACATTGGGGATTACAATTCTACATGAGATTTGATGGGGACAGAGGTCCAAACCATATCAGTATGTTTTGAATCAAAAGGGGTATGGGGAAGCCTTCTGGCTGAAATGATCTGTATCTTCCCTTGAGGGTTGTCACATGTGTGTCCATGGAAGTGTACTGTGTTTACACTTCCCTTAGATAACTTACCCTTAGACGCTCCCACTGGGATTCTCCTACTGAATCTGTGGTCTTTCAAGTTTAGCCATTCGGTGGATCTATATTTGTTCACAGTTACAGGTACATGACTCCTGTGACTATTACCATGTATAGTGTCAGTAGAATTGGCCTTAGGGCAGCATATTAATGAGTTCCTCATAAAAAGACAATTATAGGTGTCCCTCAGTATCCTTGGGGGATTGATTCTAGGACCCACCCCCCACCCACAGATATCCACAGATGCTAAAGTCCTTTGTATAAAAAGACATAGTGTTTGCATATAACCTATGTGTATCTTCCCCTATACTTTAAGTCATTTCTAGGTTGTAATACCCAACACAATGTAAATACTATGTAAATAGTTTTATACTATACTGACTTTTAAATTTGTTTTCCTTTTAATTTTCTTTGTTTTTTTTTTTGTTTTAGTTTTTTAAAATCCAGATTCTGCACAACATATTGATTTTTTAATCTGCATTAAAAAATTTTTTTTCCAAATGTTTTTTATTCATGGTCAGTTGAATCCACAGATACAAAACCCGTGGATAGAGACAGCTGACTGTACATCTTATTCACATTCAATGGCTGAAGTCCAGCTACAGGGTGCCCTTAGACGGGGCTGAGAGAAAATTAGCAAAGATCGTGTGACCCAAGGTGGGGAAATCCATCCCTCTTTATTTGGCCTTCAGCAAGAGCTGACCAAATCATCTCTCTTTTTTCCAACAAGGGGCATTTTTACTTTCATGAAGCCAGAACAGAGGAACCGAACTAAATAGTAATGTTGGATTTTTTTTTTTTTTAAATAAAGAATGCTTCCTGGTGAATTCCATGCTGCCGATTCATGCCAACATTGAGGCCTACAGCATGGATAATTTGGACCTGCTGCTGAGAGGAGTAAGACTTTGTGGTAGTTGCGGGAAAGATTGCATAGACTTAGGATGCTCCCGGATCCTAACAGGGAACTGTTGCAAACATGCACCAGCCAGGCCAGACCCCACCCGTCGTGGTTGCCATGGTGACAACACAATGAATTCATCAGGGAGACTGTGGCAGCATCTCTGGTCTTGGGGATGTGCTTGTGGTAATGAATTCCACCCTGGCTTTTTCAAGGTCAAGCCTAAACACAGTTAGGCAGAGATACTGAAGGGTTTGCTCTCCCTGCTCTGTCCCTTGGTCAAGTTGTTTCTTGGGTCAACAGGAGGCCAGGAGCTTCCCTATAGACCATGTACACCCTGTTCTGCAGAGAGAAGCCGAGCATCCTCTCCGGAAGTGCTCAGGCCCCACTCGGGTGCACAGAACCTTCAGATCACAAAATGCACCTGAGCTGTTCTTCCCGCCAGCTTCACCGAGGTTTGAAAGAGCCATATTAGTGCTCTTTCTTTATTCCTCTAAGAAGCATTATTTTCCCACCTTACACACACACACACACACATACACGCATGCATGTGTGCACATCTGTTTTCCAGAGAACAAGTATTATCCGTTACGTCATTCAGCTAGAAGGAAGTTCACACAGCTTTTCACAGACCTGTCTTCAACTCACAGAAAAAATTCCTTTCTGAACATCCCTGACACCTTCTCAGCCCCCCACCCCCGCCTTCTTAAATACCTGAGGGGTAAGGCATTTATCAGTTAGCATGTTTGGTGTGGCAAACAACAACAGCAAAACTCAAACTGAACTAAACATTAAAAGGAGCATTTAGGTTTCTCCAGTTGAGGTAGAGAGCCTCAGATGGGTTTGACCAGTCTTGGCTCTGTGTCTTTGTGCATCTCTTGCTCTGACTGCAATGCCAGCGACTTCATTCCCTCTGAATTTCACTGTGGTCACAGACTACTGTTTGCATCCTCACTTTCCAGAAGGGAAAAAGCTTCTGTTTCCCAGCTGTGAATCAAAATCTTATCTTCAAAATCAATTAACGTAATCCATCACATAAACAGGCTAAAGAAGAAAAATCACATGATTATATCAGTAGCTACCAAAAAAGCACTTGACAAAATTCAACACTCATTCGTGATAAAAAACTCAGTGAACTAGGAATAGAGAGGAACTTTCCCAATTTAATAAATATCTACAAAAATCCCATAGTTAACATCACACTTAATACCAAGAAACTCCACTTAGCTTTCCCACTAAGATCAAGAACAAGAAAAGGATGTTCCTTCTCCTCACTGCTTTTCAACATTGCACTGGATGCCCTAGATAATGCAAGTCCTAGCTAAGATAAGAAAAGGAAATAAAAGGCATATAGATTGGAAAAGAAGAAATAAAACTATCTTTGTCTATAGATGGTATGGATTGGCTATGCAGACAAACTGAAATAATCAGCAAAATAACTTCTAGAAACAATAAATTATTATAGTGAGGTTGCAAGATACAAGGTTGATATACAAAAGTCAATCACTTTCCTATATAGCAGCAATGAAAAAGTGGAATTTGAAATTAAAAATGCAATATCATTCACATTAGCACTCTTCAAAATGAAATAGTTATAAAACTCACAAAATATGTACAAGTTTCATATGAGGAAAACTTCAAAACTCTGATGAAAAGAATTTTTTTAAACTAAATAAATGGAGAGAGAGTCCATGTTCATGAATAGGAAGACTCAATATTGTCAAGATGGCAGCTCTTCCCAATTTGATCAGTAGATTCGTTGCAATCCCAATCAAAATTCCTGCAAGTTATATTGAGGTTATTGACAAACTGATTCTAAAGTTTTTACAGAGAAGTAAAAGACCCAGAATAGCCAGGCGCAGTAGCTCACACCTGTAATCCCACCATTTTGGGAGGCCAAGGCGGGTGTATCACAAGGTCAGGAGATCGAGACCATCCTGACCAACATGGTGAAACCTCGTCTCTTCTAAAAATACAAAAAAAATACCTGGGCGTGGTGGTGTGCGCCTGTAGTACCAGCTACTCCGGAGGCTGAGGCAGGAGAATCTCTTGAACCTGGGAGTTGGAGGTTGCAGTGAGCTGAGATCACACCACTACACTCTAGCCTGGGCAACAAAGTGAGACTCCGTCTCAAAAAAAAAAAAAAAAAAAAAAGACCCAGTATAGCCAACACATAGTATACATAGTAAAGGAGAACAAAATTGGAGGACTGACACTACCTGACCTCAAGACTTACTGTAAAGCTACAGTAATCAAGACAGTATGGTACGGGTCACACTGATAGATCAATGAAACAGAATAGAGAGCCCAGAAATAGACCCACATAAATAGAGTCAACTAATCTTTGACAAAAGAGTAAAATCAATACAAATGAGGCAAAGACCCCTCAACAAATGGTGCTCCAACAACTGGACATTTACCTGCAAAAAAAAAAAAACAAAATAAAATAAAATTTTTTAAAAATGAAACAATGAACCTAGTCACACAGCTTACATCTTTTACAAAAGTAACTCAAAATGGAACACAGACCTAAACATAAAATGCAGACTATAAAATTCCTAGAAGATAACATAGGAGAAAATCAAGATGACCCTGGATTTGGTGATGACTTTATAGATGCACCGAAGGCATAATCCATGAAAGAAAGAATTGATGAGCTGAACTCCATTACAATTGAAATGTAATGCTCTGCAAAAGATACTGTCAAAAGAATGAAAAGGCAAGCCCCAGACTAGGAGAAAATATTTGCAAAAGACACATCTGATAAAAGACTGTTACCCCAAATATAAAAAGAACTCTTAAAACTAAACAATAAGAAAACAACCCGACTAAAAATGGGTCAAAGATCTTAACCCACACCTCACCAAAGAAGATGTACAGATGGCAAATAAGCATATAAAAAGGTGCCCCCTGTAGTATGTAATTAGGGAAATGCAAATTAAAACAATGAGACTGGCCCCGGTGGCTCATACCTGCAATTCCAACACTTCGGGAGGCCGAGATAGGAAGATCCCTTGAGCCCAGGAGTTTGAGACCAGCCTGGGCAATGTAGGGAAGCCTCATCTCTATTTAAAAAAAAAATTACATACCAGTAACCACCTATTAAAATAGAGAAAATCCAAAACTCTGACAACAAATGCTGATGAGGATGTGGAGTGATAAGAGCTCCAATTTATTATGGCAGGAATGCAAAACGTTACAGCTATTGTGGAAGACAATTTGTCAGTTTCTTGCATAACTAAACCTACTCTTACCATACAATCCTGCAGCAGTCATGCCGCTTGGTATTCACCCAAATGAGTTAAAAACTCATGTCCACAAAAAAAAACCCTGCATATGGATATTTCCAGCAGCTTCATTCATAGTTGTCAAAACTTAAAAGCAACCAAGATGCCCTACAGTAGGCAAATGGATAAATATACTGTGATAAATCCAGATAATGGAAGATTATTCAGCACTAAAAAGAAATGAGCAATGAAGACATGAAAAAACAAGAAGGAACCCTCAATGTCTATGGCTAAATGAAAGAAACCAGCCTGAAAGGCCACGTACTATATGTTTCCAACCATACAACATTCTAGAAAAGGCAAAACTATGACAGAAGATCAGAAGATTAGTGGTTGCCAGAGACTGGGGAAAGGGAGCAATGAACAGGTGTAGCACAAAGGATTTTTAGGGCAGTGAAAATACTCTGTATAATATTATAAGGATGAACATATGTCACTGTACATTTAGCCAAACCCATAAAATGTACAAAACCAAGGATGGAGCCTAATGTGAACTATAGTCTTTGGATGATAATGATGTGTCAATGTAGGTTCATCGATTTCAACAAATGTGTCACTCTATTGTGAGATGTTGATGGGGAAGATGTACAAGTGAGGGGGCCAAGGATATGTGAAAAACCTCTGAAACCTTCTGCTCATTTTGCTGTTAATCTAAAACTGCTCTAAAAAATAGTCTATTACAATTGAAAAAGTTCTGTCTTCACTCTGATTAGATCAATTCGGAACCAATTCCAGTGGCTAAGGGGAATACTGTGCATTCATTGGCTTAGCCCTGGGTTATGTGATCACCTGTGAACCAATCACAGTGGTGAGGCAAATGTGATCCTGCTGTGGACCCATCTTCAGACCACCAAAATGTTTTCATGATGAAATATTTGACCTTTCTTAGTCAGTCTGGACGATCTAGACTTGAAAAAGTCATTGACTCTGCTTCCAGCTTTCTTCCCATACTCCTGAGTTAAACCAGACACTGTTAACTCCTAAGGATGGGGGCTGCAGGACTCACAGAGAAAATGGATGCAGAGAGCTGGCCTCCAGGGCCATCATGCTAACAGAAGAGGCAAAACACACATGCTCACACAAGCACACTGTTCCATGGCAGTTAGGCCTATCCAAGCCTACCCTCAAAATACCGAGGAAGCTGAAAGGTCGAACAGAGAGGCTGACGAATCCAGTTTCTTAGGAAGAAACATGTAATAAGGATGTGCAAACAAAAGCCATGTCTGTCTCCTGGTTGGAGGAGAGACAAGGTGGTGGATCCCCACACCATTACCCTGCAAACCCATAGGGAAGGGGTGATTCAGAAGGGATGCGTAGAACTATTGAAGTAAGATAACATCAACGTTTGAACTAAGGGCAGGATTTACAATAAGTACCTGCTCTTCCACAAGGAACAATAGATAAACTGGAAATCTTAGAAGTCTTCCTGAAACTGGGAGTAATCAGAAGCCAACATGGTGGATTTGCTTCCAAAATGGAGCTGCTCTGGCCTCCACATATGTACACATGTACACACACCCAGCACATGTGTTCACAGGCACACACCCTAGTGTACATAGACATATGCACACACATACACCGTGCACTTCTCTGGAAGAGAGAGGTCTAGGGAATAATCCACTTCCTGAAGACCCCCATGGTTCCACCATCGCAATGTGGGTTGAGAACTTGAGGTATGGATTAGTCCACTTCTAAAAAGTAAAGTTTTTTTGTTTTTGTTTTTTTCTTAATGGGACTTCTAAGCTGTTGCACAAAAAATGAAGGCTGAGATGATGTCCAGCAAGAAAGTAATCTGTATAAAAAGATCTCTGCCATAAGCAGGGCCCAGAAGTCAGGGTAATGCCCAGGAAGGACCCCAGACAGACCAGAAGAGTCGAGTCCTGATGCCAAGTGCAGGGGCTCATAGCCCAGCCTCCCTGCAGGACCTCACTCACTGAGGTACCCACCCCAACAACAGGGCAACTCCAAGGGCCCCTTGCACCTCAATATTCCATGAGGGTCTCCTATGATGAGTTTCCAAGGGCAATTAGTGAGAAAGGAGAAAAGAAGAAACCAGTCAGGCAGGCAGTTAGGGTGGGTCCTCAGTTGAATTCTTTCAAACAAAAGAACAGCCTGATAAGCTACAGGCACAGATAAGGGAACTTGCACATGGGAACTTGCCTGAGACATGCTCACACCTGCACAGATAAGAAAGACTACACAGGTGACTTGCCCAGACATGCCCACAATGGAAAATTCCATCCGCTAACACATGTGCAGTAAGAAGAACAAACAATATGGAGTAATTCAAGCTAACGCACCACAGGTGCATTAGGAGGATGGGGTGGAGCTACCAGAAATTCGAGTCTTACAAAAATGAGATGCCCAGTCCTCATCAGTTTCTTATAAAAGCCTTTGCATTCAACTGTAAAAACGGCAACCCTCTTTCATGCCCCGTCTCTGTGGCAAAAAGCTTTTGTCTCTTACTTATTGAACTTTTGCTCCAACCTCACCCTTTGTGTCCATGCTCCTTAATTCTCTTGGTCCTGAGACAAAGAACTCCGAGTGAGACCAATTGGAAAGACTGTAACATTTGGAATTGACATGCTACCTAGGGAGGTCTTTACTCTCCAAGCCTAAAGAAAATATTGTGCTACTTCTCCAACCTCCCCTGCCACAGTTTTTGGCCAGGGGTGGAGTGAGGTGGAGGGTCGTTCTTTGGGTGAATAGAGGCACAGAATGAAAATAAACTACTTTTGAAGCTTTGCATCTGTTTGTACCTACAGTCACTTTGTTTCTAAACTCAAAATCCCCTTTACAAAGAAAACACTAAGCCTTGTAATTAGGGCTTTTCAAACCAACTCAGCTCCCCCTTACTGGGCCAGAGGCACATGAACTTGAGAATGGTTGTAGAATGTAGCAGATATCTGGTGTTGAATGTGATGATAACAAGAGTCCAAGTTGACTGACCTCTCTGGCAAAGAAATGAGACTGCTGAAAACGGCATTTATCAGTGATGTGGGCGTGTCATTCAGTCCATTTTCAAGGGTTTATTTTTGTGGTTTTGTTGCCTGCATAAAGTGATTTGCTGGTGCCATTCTTTTCGTCCTCTCCCTCCCTGTCTGGAAGGTGATGTAGATGTATTTGCACTCCCAGCAGGAGACACAACCCTTGGCAAAACAAACTCTCGGCATAGGATAAGCTGTTCCAAGCTCTGGCTCTGAAAGTCATGCAGGCTGTAGCATGAATCCCATGGCAGAGCACCAGAGGGGAATGTGCCTGCAGCTTTTGCAGACCTGAAGCCTCCTCCTCCTCCAGAGAGGAGGATAGTTCCTGCACTCCCACACTCCCATCTTGTAAGTCGCAGAATCGGAGGCTGGTCTTACACCTGGGCGATGGACTGGGGGAGGGTCTGGATGGAGTCTGTGCCATTTGCGGGGTGGGGCGGGTGAGAGAACACACGTCCACGTAGACTCTTCACCCTGGACTCTTCAATTGGGAGTCTCACATTCTGGCCACATAAGCTGCACTTTCATATTTCAGAATGCTTCCTCTAAATTCTTCTGATTATTGTCTTAACACTGCCCATGTCAGCATATTATTGAAACAGATTATTGCAAAGGTATCACTTTAGGAGAATGTGCTTAGGGTAAAAGCTACATCTCAGCTTTTCTTCCCCTGCTCCCAGCTCTATTTCCCATCACTACCATGTCATAGCCCTCAGGGGTGCTTGGTTAAATATTTGAGGATCTCACCACTGATAAATCCTGAAACTTTGCTTAGAGGCATATTATATAGAAGCCAAGAGGACAACTGTCTTATTCTCCGAGGGCTGCAGGCAATCTTTTGCTTGTCCCATAACAGATTTCTAGTTAACAGATAACATTGCCAATTGTCAGAAAATATGTGGCCCCTCTGGGACAGGCCCACAGCCCTTTTCTGGCTTGGCTCCATTCATCAAGCTGAGTTTTGTCTCTCCGGGGTGTCACGTTCAAGTTAGTGTCTCTACTTGCTACTTCCTCAGTTATCTCCTTGAAACAAATTTTAAATTGACTCTGCAGAATCCCATTCCAGAACTTGCCATCATTTCTAATGAATATAAATTTCCATAACAATTTTCAAAATTGGCCACCAGCATCATGGGTTCCCAGCATCCACATTATGAATTTCAGAGGCTTCCAGACCTGCATATCTCATCACTGAATAGATCTGAACTTAAAATCAGAGGAACTGAATCATTACACACTCCGAGGCTTAAAGAAACATTTAATCTGGGTAATCAACACACAGTAATAAAAACACTTTTATAGTCGCTTTATGATATTCACTTGTAAGGATACTCAATTAAAAACCTATTGATTGATCAAACATTTAGCCCTTTGAAAAGTATTTTTTTAACAATTACTTTGTGCAAAACACTGTTAGGTGTGATGAAGTGTCCACAGAAACATAATACAATTCAATTAACTGAAGCAAATAATGATGAGTTCCTGCCATGCATCAAGAATTCTGCTAGACTGTGTGATCCAGAAGTGAGCAAAATGCAGATCTTATCGCTGTCGAGATGACAGAGTAATGTATCCGCTAAATCAGTAACTCTAATTTAATAAAGGCTTTGTGCTAAATAGGAGATAAGTTCACATTGGACACAGGCAAAGACTGGCAAATGCCTTATTTCCTGCAAGTTACATGCTGCATGGGGCACATGGGTGCTCAAGGAGACAGTGGGCTTGGGTAGCCTATAAGAATCGTGGCGATGAGCATTGACCCTGGACTCAGACCTCTCAGGCAGAAGCCAGCTCTGCTCCTACTCACCGTGAATGTGCTTAGAACGTTAGAACGCTCTGGCCTCAGTTTCTGAATCTCTAAAAACCAGACACTGATACCTAATTCATTGTGGAGAGACAGTGCCTGTAGAGAGCTCCTGTGAGGCGTGCCTGGGCCCAGAGGTTGAGCGGATGGCTATCACTATTGGAGGGTCACAGCAGGCTTTGGTTCCCACTGGATCCACTGAGAACTCTGTCCTTCACTAGAGCCAGCAAGACTGTCTTCAGTACAAGCACCATCCTGCCTCAGGAACGTGATGTTGCATCCAGACGTGGTACCAAGCTGTGTGCCTGCCAATCTAGCAGAGGCTTCCAAGCCATCAAGCCCAAATGTGTACCCTGCCATGCTCCTTGTGCACTGAGCCATCCCTACACAGTGCAGGAGACAACTTAGTATGGGGCCACGGTAGGGGTTAACCTGGCTGCTCTCTGGCTGGTTACAGTCTGCCAAAGCAATAAGCAGCAGTGAGAAGTTAAGTAAACATCACGATGTAATTAAGTTGCTATGGCAGTAAATCTTAGTGACTCAGGTTCAGAAAAGGAGTGGCTCTCAACCAGAGGCAATTTTTCCCTCCAGGTACACTTGCTAATGTCTGGACACAGTTTTGGTTGTTACGACTGGGTAAGGGCGTAACTGGCATTTACTGAGTAGAGGCCAGAGATGCTGCTAGGCATCCTACAATATACAGGAGAGTCCTACAGGAGAGATTGCCCAGCCCAAAAGGTCAATAATGCTGAGGTTCAGAAACCTCGACACAGCAGCACAGCAGCAATGGCTGGTGCTTGTTGGAGGAGGAGGGTGGCTTAACTAGAGTCTTGAAGGACCATGAAAGTCAGAAGAGCAGGCAGGAGAGGGAAGCCTTCCAGGAGGGGTCCCAGCACAAGCAAGGATGGGAGGGAAGGATGTTTGAGGGGCAGTGAGCAGGCTGGCTCGGCTGCAGGGGCGTTTGTGCAGGTGATATGTGGAGGGCATGTGGGGTTTACTCTCCCATCCTAAGCAAATCCTTGGGCTTCTGCTGAGAAGCTCCCCATCCCTGTCCATGGGGTGAGGAGGGACTTTCAGTCAAACGACAACACCCTCCCCGAGTCCAGGGGGTAACATGTGGCCAAGACAGGACCATCCTGTCCTCCTGTGGGGACCTGAATCGTGAACAGTGACATGAGTGAATTCACCATCATGGCCACACAGAGGACCCAGGAGCTGCCCTGATGCCCCCAAGCTCCCTGAATCTGGCTCCTCATGTTTAATTTTCCTACATGCTTACCCCATTTCTTCCCATAAATGTCTTCAAAAAATTAAATCAAGGAATCCAGAGTTGGTTTTCGTTGCTTGCACTCAAAGTTGGATGGGGGTCTGTGGCTTGGGTCTTCCTCTGCCTTCCTGCCACATATCTTCTAGTGCCTGAACCCTGACTGTGGGGGCGGTGGAGTCTGCCGAGCAGATAAACAGTCCACTGAATTATAGGACTGTGGTGTGTTGTGCACTGATGTCTGCAAGACACACACACACACACACAGGAGAGAGGACACAGGGACAGCCAGGTTCACGGCAGACACTAGTAGCCACTCTCCTTTCTTCCTTGGTAACAGAGCCACACTTCTGTTCACCCTCCAGTAGAAAACAATGTGCTGGGCCAGGTGTGATGGCTCACGCCTCTTAATCCCAGTACTTTGAGGGGCTGAGGCGGGCGGATCACGAGCTCAGGAGATCGAGACCATCCTGGGCACAGTGACTCAGGCCTGTAATCTCACCACTTTGGGAGGCCAAGGTGGGTGGAACACGAGGTCAAGAGATGGAGACCAGCCTAGCCAACATGGTGAAATCCCATCTCTACTAAAAATACAAAAATTAGCTGGGCGTGGTGGCAGGCGCCTATAGTCCTAGCTACTTGGGAGGCTGAGGCAGGAGAATGGCATGAACCCGGAAGGCAGAGCTGGCAGTGAGCTGAGATCGCACCACTGCACTCCAGCCTGGGTGACAGAGCGAGACTCCATCTCAAAAAAAAAAAAAAAAAAAAAAAAAAAAAAAGAAAAGAAAAGAAAAAAGAAAACAATGTGCTGAAGGAAGGTGGCCCTGCTTCAGCCCTAAGCAGAGCAACATGATTGGTCAGTGGTTCAAGGCCAAGAACAGTAATCCTCTCCCTTTGCTTGTGATTGGTTTGACAATAAGCCTGTCATCCAGTTCTATTAATAGCTAATAGAACTATTAGGGACATTTACTAGAGGCTTCTGGGAAGCCTGGGCTATAGAAGAAGCCACACAGGAGTAAAATCTCCCAACTCTCCTTCCTTTCCTCTGTTTTGGACACAGGCTGGTGATGCTGGAGCAATGGCAGCCACCGGAAACCCCAAGGCGAAGGCCAGAGAATCCCAAAGACGCAGACAGAGACCTCTTAGAACTGGAGAGTAACCCAAGTTGGAGTTGCCTTTTCTGGACTTCTTGTTAAGTGAGTTTAAAACAAAATGCCTTTGTAATTTAAGCCAGTGCTTCTAGAACTTTAATGTTCAATTGCCTTTTCAACAAATAGTGTCAGAAAAAAATTTGTCCATAGATAAAGAAAATCAGTCACACCCTAACTGTCATACATTATATAAAATTAACTCAAAATGGATTTTGGACTCATAATGTAACATGTAAAACTATAAAACTTAAAAAAAATAATGCTCAGGAGAAAATCTTCAGGACCCAGGGCTAGAAAAAGAGTTCTTAGACTTGACACAGAAAACACAATGCACAAAAGGAAAAATTGATCAATTGGACCTCAATAAAATTTAAAACTTTTGCACTGCAAAAGGCCTTATGAAGAGGATGAAAAGACAAGCTACGTACTGGGAGAAAATATTTTCAAACTACTTATCCCACAAAGGATTTAATACCTAGAATAATATAAGGAAGTATTAAAACTCAACAGTAAAAAAAAAAAAAATCCATTTAGGAAATGGGCAAAAGATATGAACAGCTATTTCACCAGTGGTGATATATGAATGGCAAGTAAGTACACAAAAACATGTTCAACATCATTATCCACAAGGAAAATGCAAATTAAAATCACTAAATACCCACATGAAAGTGGCTACAATAAAAAACAGTGATAACAGTAAATGATGGCAAGGGTATAGAAAACTTCTATTGCTCATACAAAACACTGCTGATACACAGATGCTCTGGAAAACGGTTCAGCAGTTCCTTCCAGAAATTAGACATGTGCTTACCATATAACCCAGCATTTGCCCTCTTGGGCATTTGTCCCAGAGAAATGAAAACTTGTATTCAGACAAAAATTTATATACGAATAATCATAGCAACTTTGCTGATAATAGCGAAAAATTGGAAAACAACCCAAATGTACTTTAATGAATGAGTTAAATAAACTGGTGCATCTCTACTATGAAATATTATTCTGCAATTAAAAGGAGCAACCTATTAATACCTGTGACGGCATGATGGCTCTCCAGGGAATTAAGCTCAGTGAAAAAAGCCGATCTCAAAAGGTTATGCACCATATGATCTCACTTAGATATCTTTATTTTATTTATTTATTTATTTATTCATTCATTCATTTATTTTGTTTTTTGAGGCCGAATCTTCTTCTATAGCCCAGGCTGGAGTTCAGTGGCGCAATCTCGGCTCACTGTAACCTCCACCTCCCAGGTTCAAGCAATTCTCCTGCCTCAGCCTCCCAAGTAGCTGGGATTGCAGCGCCCACCACCACGTCTGGCTAATTTTTTTGTATTTTTAGTAGAGACGGGGTTTCACTGTGTTGACCAGGATTGTCTCGATCTCCTGACCTCATGATCCACCCGCCTCGGCCTCCCAAAGTGCTGGGATTACAGACGTGAGCCACCGCGCCCGGCCAGAACTGTTTTGAAGCTTAATGGTGGTGGTCACATGAATCTAAACATATAATAAACTTTCAAAGAACTAAATACACACTAATTAGTGCATATAAAAACTGGTGAAACCTGGGTCAGACAGATGGATTGTATCAGAGTCAATATTCTGCTTGTGAAACTTTACTATAATTAGGAAGATAGTATTATTGGGAGGAAATGAATGAAGTGCAGGTGAGATTTTCCGTATTTCTTACCATCACGTGTGAATCTAAAATTAACCAAATTGCACTAAATTTTTTGTGGATCCATGAATTAATGTGGGAAACCCATTTCCTGAACTGCACAAAGGCAATTAAATAAAATATATTACACATTAGAAATCAGTTCCTTTTGGTACTGTGATTTTTTTCAAACAGGAAAATGTAGCGGGGTGGGGTTGGGGAGGCTTTGGAATTAATATATAATTAGATTTTAGCCAGGTAGAAAGCTTAAACAAAATAAACTTGACTCTAAGTAATTAAAAATTTTAATGGGCATATGAATCACCTGGGTAATCTTGTTTAAAAAAGAAAAGCAGATTCTGATTCAGTAAGCCTTGAGTATTACCCGAGATTCTGCATTTCTAATGAACTGATATTGCTGGTTCATGGACCCCATTTTAGGTAGCAATAAAATAAGCCACTTTTAGTTGCATATTCCGTTAGTTGCTGCCAAAAGCATCCTCTTTTGACTATTTGCATTATTAGTCCCACCCACTAGATGGAGCCCAGAGTCTTATCTTCCCACCAATCAGATTCACGCTCCACCTGTGGGAGGAGCCAAGCGACAAGTATGTGGGGAGAAGACGGTCCTTTTTCCAAAAGGCAAGAGCGCTTCCCTGTGTTGTGAGCGTGGGTGAGAGAGAGACCTAGGACGATGGAGGTAGAGCAGACGGCAGGGACAGATGCTGATTTGGGGATGTCTGGGTCTTTGGTTGCCTCTTTATGGTCTGTTTATGAAACCCAGACGCCCTTTCAGTGAGAAGCAATTCTGCCATGTTTATTTTCTGGGGGGGAAAGAAGCCACAAAACCCAAATATTTATATCCGTTGTGCAGTCTTCTCCAGTTTCCAGGCACGTCTTCCTTTTCTATATCTTGGAGAACATTTCAAGCCTCCTGGAATTTTTCTTCAAGGAGGGGCCTCAGGGCTACTGCTGCAGGGTGACTCACTGAGCCGCCAGGAGGCCTGGGCTTCCTTCCTGGAAATCAGGGATCCTTTGTGGGCCTCTCAGACCCAGCTCTCCTGTGAAGTTGAGAGCTTCCAGCCGGTCTTCTAGGGAGGTCAAGAGGTGGCGGGAATACTGGAAATGGCTCTGCCCCTCACATGCTGTGTGTCCTTGAGTGAATGATCTGGCCTCTCTGAACACCAGTTTCTTACCCTGCGAAAGGTGGGAGTTGCAGCAGGTGATTTCTTAGGATCCTGCCTGCTCTAAGTGTTTCATGGTCTCCAAATTCTCATCAACAGGACTTAGCTAAGGTCTGTGCTCTCCGTCTTGGCTGCATATTTGAGTCACCTGAGGGACACTAAAGATTCTAAACCCAGATGTTCTGATCTGATAGATCTGGGGTCCAATGTGGGTGTCAGGAATCTTTAAAACTTCCCAGGTGTCCCTAACATACAGTAAGGGTTGAAAGCCACTGGGCTACACCTGATTTTACAGAAGAGGAACCTGGGCTCCCATCTCTGGTCAGCAGGTCAGCCACTGGTAGAATCCAGTGACTCCCACTTGCAGGTGTGGGACCTCACAACCACCCTCTGCCAAGGACCTGGGGAACATTGCACCTTTCCATTCTTCAACAATCTTCTCCTCCATCTCTTTCCCTCTCTGCCCCATCCCTCTCTCCAATGAGCTAAATCTTTCTCAAGTAGCTCCTGCCTGTGTCCTGTGAAAGTCCCCGCCAGGAGGAGTCGCCACACCTGTTTGCCTCCTTGAACTAGGAAGGAAGGAGGGAAATACAGACAGAGATATGCAGAACTCAGGGTCTCCCACGTCACTCTGCCTCCCACCCAAAGCACCTTGCTCCAGGTTTGTCATAGGACAAGGGGAAGCTGCTGTGAGGACACTGAGGGTGATGGGTGTTGGGGTCCGCGTGTTTCCTAAACAAAGGAATGAACACCCAAGACAACACAGGATGAGACAAACATGGCGGCCTCCCAGAAGGGGCACGCTCTGCTTTATTTTATACAGTGGTTTGTGGAATGTTGCCAAGTCACAAGACACATTGTTGTTTTTCTGACCTTTCCCTGACTTTCTGGATTTTCAAGATGTTTATACATAAACCAGCCCCCAGGGTCTGCTGTTTGCAGCTGGCTCCTTTGTCCTCCCTGTTTGCAGGGAAGGAACACCCTGCTTCGTTTGCAAGAGCAGGACTTATCGGGAACATCTCGTTTGCGAGCACGTAGTCCTCTACAAACATGGCGGCCGCCATGTTTGTCTTGTCCTGTGTTGTCTTGTGTGTTCATTCCTTTGTTTAGGAAACACGCGGACCCCAACAGATGGGAGTTGAAAAAGGAAGAGGAGAGAAATAGCACATCTGGGTTTAGACATTATCCCTGGATGCTTCCTTGCATGTTGGGAAAGGCTCATTCATGTTTAGCCCTTTAGGAGCCCTGGGGTAGTGAGTCCAGGGCCAGCACTGGGGGCTTTTCTCCCAGCCCCTTTTCAAAGTCATGTTGACCTTGGAGCGTCTCCTGCCCCAGGAGAGCGCTACAGCTGCTGCAGACAGCATGAGATGCTTCTCTATGTGGGCCCAGCTTCACTCTTCTGTGCTCCTGATGATGGAGGACAGAAAGTGGCTCTTCCTTCCTGGCAAGCATTTCCAGTCTCTGAAGACTCTCTGGGGAAAGAACACAAGGGGGAGAGGCTTCCTAAGTCCCTTCACTGGGGGCTTATCCGTGGCCGATGTTCCTGGGGAGACATACATTTCATCAGTCACTTTCCATCTCACGCCACTCTCCCTCCTCTCTGCAAGCTTACACTGCAGCCCCATGGAATTACACACAGTGCCTTGCATATGCCAAAGTTCTTCCACCTCTAGTCATGCTAGTTCCTGTCCTGGAACCCCCTTCCTAACTCGATCCTGCTGAGCAGCCTGGGATCTGTGTACAGGACGCCCCTCAGAGTCACCCAGTCACAGGGGAAGCTGGGGTTTTTATTCCCCGCCCCTCAGTCACGGGTGTAGGCCTGTTCCTGGGGCACTCGCCCCCCGGCGTCTCCAATGCCAGGCAGCCCAGAGAGCCACTCTCCTGTCCAAGGAATCCTTAGAGAATATTCCCAGGAGGAGTGAATGTCCACCCTGTGTGGCGTCCTCCTGGGGCGCTCCTTTCTTGGGGGGACCCCAGCCCCTCTTGCCCTTCCATCCAGAATCCTCCATGGGTGAAAACTAGAGCCCAGGTTGGAGCTCTGCTGTGTCTCTCAGACTCTAGTGAGTGTCAGAATCCTCTGGAGGCCTTGTTAAAACTCCGATGGCCGGGCCCACCCTGAGGTTCTGATTCGGGAGGTCTCAGCAGGGCCCGAGAGCTGGCTTTCCCAGCAGGGTCCCGGGGTGCTGATGCTGCTGCCCCTAGGACCACCCCGAGAGCCCTGGCTCTCCACCGGAGCCTGCCTACCTGGATACAGTGACCACAGGCCACAGGTCGCCCCTCACTGCTTCACTCCACGCCCTCTCCTGTGACCTTATCTCATCCCACCTCCCCCTCGGTCACGTGGCTCTAGCCATACCCACCTCCCTGCCATTCCTCAGCCAGGATCACCAAGGTCTCTCCTGCCCCGGGGCCTGTGCACCTGCTGTGCCTCTGCTTGGGGTGCTCTTCCCAGGGCTCGCTCACCTCCTCAGAGAGGCCTCCTGACCCCTGACATGGCCTTGCCCTTCACCTCTATCGTCCTTTAGAACAATCCCCACCTCCCGCACATCACGCAGTTGCCAGTTCAACTGCTACTGCTTGTCCTCCAGACTCGAAAGTAACCTTGCAGTGAGCAGTGGGCAGGGGGCGTTGTTTTGTTCCCTGCCCTGTCCCAGAGCAGTGCCTGGCAGGGGTGGGTGCTCAGTACACACCTATGAACAAGTGACTCCAATGCAGGGACCGTTCTCTCTGATCTCTAAATCCACCTTTCTTATGTTGTAGTAACAATATTGAATGTTGTTCCTTACATCATCCATTTTCTTTTCTGACTTTTAGATCATAGTGCCTTACAGAACAACTGGGCAAAAAATGGACTTTCAGACATGGCAGGTGCCCAGGTCCAGGCCCCACCCTTTGGTCCTGCAGGGACTGCACTCATTTATTTTTCTCTTTTCTGGCTCTCCACATGCCAACAGCTCCCTGGCTTTAATTTTCATCCATTTAAGTTGAAAAAAAATCAAAACAAATGAAATGCACTTAAGAGAAAGCCTTGAGGAGTTAGCGGGCCACCCGAAGTGAACGGACTCCTTTCAAGGAGTTCTCAATTGTTGTTATCAATGATTTATTGGGCTCTGATACGTTCCCGGCGTCACCAAGACAGAGAGGAGACAGGGTCCCTGCCCTGGGGCATCCCAAAGAAGACGGGAGAGTTTGTGAAATGAAAACATGTCCCATATGATGAGACAGTTACACATCACACCTCAAGGCTGCTCTATGCTTTTATTATGTTTTTACTCTTAAGGATGTTCATTTATCTTCTGATTTAAAAAAGTAATTGAAACGTTTATAAAATATTCCTAGAAAATAGAGAAAAAATAAAATCTAACTCCAGTGTTTTTAATGCACATATAAAATCTATTTGGTTTATAAAATTAGGATTTCTTCTAAATGTTTCATTTAGTTAGTTTGGAAGTTTTGTTAATTTACTCATCAGATTCTGCTTTGAGTTTTATTCACATTATACCATGTACATTTCTTTAGGCCATCAAGCAGTCTTCAAAAGCATAAATTTCATTAGTTACAATGTATTTCATATAGATATACGATAACTGCCTTCAACAATCTTCTATTTCTGAGCAATAAAATTTTTAATTTTTTTCTTGTTTTGCTTTTGGTTATTATAATATTGCTTGAATATGCTTAGTTTAGAAAGCCTTGACTCACCGTTATTATAATTTCAGTTTATAATCAGGAAGAGGGACAGCCTAACTCTAAGGCTGAAACTAAATCCTAAAGCTAGTTACACAGTCTCTCTGAGCTTTGCTGTCATCTTCTGTCCTGTGGTAAGAATAATACTGAGGTCCTAGGGAGCTATGAACCATATGCTGTGAGAGAACACAGCTGAGCAGCCCAGCCAGAGCTCCCTGGGGAAGCCGTCAGAGGTCAGCAACTCCCGTCCCCTTCCCTCTTGACTCCTAAGAGTCTGAGACAGAACTTTGCCCTCCCTTCTTTCTGTCCAAAAGACATACAATGATAATGATGCTGATGGTTATTTAGTAAGAAACTTCCCAACAGTCATCAGGAGGGGACACAGTTGCATTCTCTCCAGAGAAGATGTCAGGGTGGCCAGAAATATCACCATGATCCAAAGAGGACACAAACACTCCTGCTATTTTATTGTCACCAGGGAAAGACCAGCTCTAGGTTTGACGAATGTTTAGTGACAGTTTGCAAAAGTGAAAAAGAAACTGACATAATGGTAGCCAAACAGGCTTTCTCTGCATTAGAAGAGCTCAATGGACCCTTGCATGTCTGATTAGAGAAAAACAAAACAAACAAGCAAGAGCTCCTCCGATGCACAGAGGTGCTGCTCCATTGAACTAGACCAGAAGAACTTGGGTCTGCCGCTTGGGAACAGGGGCCAACATGACATGCTGGTCAAGGACCCATCATCTGACATGAAGATGCCCTGAGGGCATTGGAAAGCATGGTGTGTCAGGAGAAGATGGCCCTGAGGGCAGGTGCATTCGGGTGCTAGTGAGCGCTGCAGCATGTTGGGTCTCTAGTTTTGTATCAGTCAGCTACTCTCACAATCATGCTGTGTAACAAACCACCCCCAAACTCAGTTACAAACAGTAGTATTTATTTCTCATTCTCATGTCCACAGGTCTGATGGGGTTCATCACATCTGAGCCAGGACTGGCTTTTCTTGGCTGCAAGCTGGGTCCAGGTCTGCTATACTGAGGGTCTCCCATCTTCCTTGGACCAGTGACAACCAGAGGCCTATTTCTGTCATAATGGAAGGCAGGAGAACAAGCAGGCAAGACCAGCTGTGCTAGCACATGCTGCCTCTCTGCCTACATCACACCTGCTAATGTCCCATTGGCTAAAGCAAGTCACACAAGCAAACCCGACATCAACAGGACAAGGAAACAGACTCCACCTCTAGAGGCACAAACTACAAAGTCACATGACACAGGGCATGGATTTAGGGAAGGAAGATGGAGAATGACAACAATGACCCTCAATAACACAACCTCCCACAGGTTTCCAAATCCCCATCCCAGGCATATTTCCAAGGAAACTGAATCATGGGTTCAGGATTTTAGAGCAAGCAATTTCTGTTCTCCCAGCTTAGTTTCCACACCCTTAACACAGGGGCAATGATGTTGCATCAAATCGTATCTTAGAAGTTTGTGATGACGTTTAAACAACTAAATGCCAAAAAAGTGCTTAGGTCAGGGCTGGGTAGGAGGGGCAGAAGCCAATGGTAACAAGTAGCATCACTGTTAACCCGCAAAGTTCTGGGAATTTCCTTGAAAGTCTGATTAGAGAATCATGTCCCCAACAATTAACATTTCTTTTGTTTCTGTTTGTTTGTTTGTCTGTTTGAATCTAAGAAAATACTAATTGTCTCAGGGTAGAATATTTATCTGATGAGCATATAGAAGGTAAGGGCTCTTTGGAGTCACAGTGCTGGGTTTGGGTCTCACCTTCCTATCTACCTGACTCTCTGAGCCTTGGTTCCTCATCTGTAGAATGGGTACATTCCCAGCCTCTTGTGTCTGTGGCAGTCAGGGTTAAATGGGCTAATGATTCTAAAGTGCCCCGCACAGGCCAGGCAGGTGCTGAGCTACCTTGGGCCATAGCAGGAGCACTGACTTGGGAGTCAAGAGCTGGGACCTCAGGTCCTATTCCCCAGGGATCCGGGAGAAGTCCCTTGGCTTCCCTGAGCTTCATCCACCCCACGTGCTAGTGAGGTGGCTGGACCAGTCAGGCCAAGGATGTTCCTGCGGCTCTCTAACTTCCCCTTACTCCCTGTTCAGCAAAGGGCAGGCGCTGGGCCTGGCCAGGTTCCCACAAAGGCCAGGCATGGCTGTGCTCAGCTCAGGGCGGGTGTGGGGGATGCGTTTCTGCCCTCAAAGGACTGAGCTCCAGTTTCTTTCTTCACTGAGCCCTTTACTGTCTGCCTGCGGGTGGTTATTTAAGACATCTCCCGCCTGCAGGGGCCTCTTAGAGAACAAACAGGGGATCATTCCTTCAGCTGCAGTGCAGGCTTTACTGGGCTTGTTCCTGCCTCAAGTGGCCAGATCCTCCCTGAATGGAGTCGCCCCACAGGCCTCACACCCAGAGAGGGGCAGCCAGAAGCCTCCGAAGCTCTGCCCAGCTCGTCCTGAATGTGCTCCCTGCCCTGAGTGGAGCGCTCACAGCTCCCCGCATCAAGGTTTCTGTCTCCCCAAGGATCTTCCTCATAAAAACCCTTCTTCTCCCAGATCCCACAAACCGACATAAAAAACACAAACACCCAGTAAACACCACATAAACTGATCACACACAAAGAATATCCAAAAAGAAGAACTCGTATAACCCCTTTAAACTATAAAATATGTCTGTTGGGATTTGTGGGAGATCATGGATCACAGCCTCCCCTGCTCCTGGTTCAGCACCATGAGAAATGGAAGCAAGGTTCACCCGGGGGACGGGAAAGCATCAGCTGCCACTCATGAGGCTGGGGGGCAGGGGAAGCCCCTCATCCGTGGACACAAACAGGCGTCCTGACATGACTTCCATGAGCAGAAGTGGCCAGAGCTGGAAAGCTGACCTCACAAGGCTGAGGACCTGCCTTGAGCTCTGCCTGACTGCAGAGAAGAAAAGTTCTCTTCTTGCAACCTCAAACCTTCCAGGTAAGAATCGAACGAAATCCGACCTTTCTGTTCTCTCCACCATCTCCCTCCCGGCTCACCCACCCAGCAGCTCAGCACCTGTGAAATCCGTCTCCCGATGCACACTTGCTAACCGGGTGGGTGTGAGCACGACGATGGGAAACAGCGGGAGTCCCCTGAGTGCAGACTCAGGATTGAACCTGCCTGAAGAGTGGCATCTAACACACACGCTGTGGTCAACTCCACTCCACTCTGGGTCCCGAGAATAGGAGCAAATGCGTATTTTGCTTGCAGGGCAGGTGTTTCATCCACATTATTGCAGGAATAGATGAATTTAACTAAAAGAACAGCACAGTGAGCACCTCTTCCAGGGATGCCTCCCTCTAGGAACATGACACTGAGATGATCAAGGTTCTAAAAGGGCGATTGAATTACTCTTCGAAAATGAAACTGCTCAGACAGAATGACAATTAAATTAATAACAACGAAGACAATGCCCAGATTTCATCTCAGCTCACAGCCCTCCTGTGTGCTGTGGGATCGGGTTCTTGGGGATGACTCCAGATGCAGGGAAGAGTCCGGATTTATCCACAAAGGTGAGCTGTCAGCATGAGGGTCCCCTACAGTGGAGCTTGCCAAGGTCCGTGGCTCCCAGGGGACCCATTCCAGGGCTAACAGATGAAGCATGGAAATGCTGTGTGGAGTGTACTGAGCAGCCGTTCTCAGGAGAAAACAGACAAATCCTCCTCTACTTTGGCTCACCAGCTTTGTGGCCTGTTTTATGTCATTTTTGCTGAGCTCCACCGGGTCACCCCTCCTGCTGGCTTTGTGATACTGACATTTCAGGCACTGGCGCAGGTACATTGGCCTTCCTGGCTGGGATTCCATGGGTGGAGTGAGCAGTACTGGTTTGGAGGAGCCGTGGCTGCACAGGGCCTGTGCTCTCAGCTGATCAGTGCCTGTCCTGACCCCAAAGGGCCCTCGCAGTACTGTTTGAAATTGCTCTTGCCATCTTTGGAACGGATTCCTCAGTACGTTTCAGACCCATTGTTATGACTTTGGTTTCAATCCAGGCACACAGCTTGGCCAACGGACAGTCTCAACATCTATGATCGCTCTTTCCCAGAGATAACATCTCAGATACCGATGCCGAAAGAGAAACAGCAGCCTGTCCCCAGGTGGCAGGAAATAGTCCATTTGAACGGCAATTTCATAAGTGGCAGATGATTTTTATTGTAATTTTCTGGTGAGCCAATTAAGTGGAGGCAGAGTCAGTTCTGGGGCATCAATGTCTTTAATAACTCGGGGAGACCAAGGCCGTGCTCAGCAGGAACACCGAGTCCATGGAAAACAGGCCCTGGGCCTGCTGATGTGCATAATTCCACGTTTGCCCCCCAAGTAACCAGGATGGTAAATTACAGGTGTCAGATAATCACGCTCTGGAGTGGCTGCTTGAGGATGCGATCGACCAATTTAAGCTCCGTCTGACACATGATCAATAGGCCGTGATGCTACATGGAGTGCAGGCACAGCGTCCAAACCTGTAGAGCAGTGGCTCCCAGTTGGGGCAACTTTGCCCCCCAGAGGACATTTGGCAATGTCTGGATATGTTTGCAATTGTCACAGCTAGGAGAGGGGGATGCTATTGGCATCTGGTGGGCAAGGCCAAGGATGCTTCTAAACCTCCCGTGATGCACAGAAGTCCCCACAGACACATCCTGTGCAGACTGTCCATAAAGCCTAGTATAAGATGCTCTGACTTAGTGCCACAATGAACATTCCACTCCATCATCTGGGTATCTCCAGGGATGTACGGAGCTGGACGTCTAGCTTTTCATCTGGGTATCACCGGCCTCACGCAGAACCAAAACCGTGTGTAGATTGAATCTCTTATTTGCTCTGCCACTTCCTTTCCTTGTAATTTTCTCCTTCTCACTAGTATTTTCTGTTACTGGAGGAATGGTAAGAAAACATAAAATGCTAGAGAGTCACTAACGATTTTGTTTTTGTCAATAAAGAAGTAATTTGCAAGTGACTCATAAAAAGCAGAAAATTAATGAAAGAAGACATGAGATCTATCAAAAGGCTGATCAGGGTGGCTCACGCCTGTAATCCCAGCACTCTGGGAGACCAAGGCGGGTAGATCACCTGAGGTCAGGAGTTCGAGACCAGCCTGACCAACAAGGTGAAATCCCGTCTCTACTAAAAATATGAAAAAGAAATTAGCCGGGCATGGTGGCGGTTGCCTGTAGTCCCAGCTACTCCGGAGGCTGAGACAGGAGACTTGCTTGAACCTGGGAGACGGAGCTTGCAGTGAGCTGAGATTGCGCCAGTGCACTCCAGCCTGGGTGACAGAGCGAGACTCCGTCTCAAAAAACAAAACAAACAAACAAAAAAACTGATCTGCTCAGGAGAGCAGCAGAGAGAAGAGTCCAGACGGGAGCTGGTCAGTTTCAGGAGAGTGCACAGAGCAGGACCTCGCGGGACTGGCCCAGAGCTCCTCAAACTAATGTCAGTTCAGCGGTGCAACCGGCACTTTAAAATACTCATCACAGGATTGAGTAGAAAATATCAAAAGTTGTCAGTACTACTTTGTGAAACTTTATATTCATATATATGGAGGGTGTGTGTGTGTGTGAGAGCACGCGCGCGCCAGGTTCCATTGTAAAATAATTTCTTATGACGGTTGTGATCAAAACAGCTTGAAAAACACTGGAATGGATTCAATGACGGAGAATTGAGAAATAATTAAGTATCTCTAAGTAAATTTTGCAAGTAAGAAGAACAAGAAGGCCGGGAGCAGTGGCTCACACCTGTAATCCCGACACTTTGGGAGGCTGAGGCGGGCGGATCACAAGGTCAGAAAATCGAGACCATCCTGGCCAACATGGTGAAACCCCATCTCTACTAAAAATACAAAAATTAGCCGGCATCACGCCTGTAATCCCAGCTACCCGGGAGGCTGAGGCAGGAGAACTGCTTGAACCCGGGAGGCGGAAGTCGTGCCACTGCACTCCAACCTGGCGACAGTGAGACTCCATCTCAAAAAAAAAAAAAAAGAACAAGAAAATGACAAACTCTAGGAAAAATGTAAAGTGTGTAAGAAAAAGATACAACTATATTACAGCACTTAGTTCTGCAGAGAATAGCATTTACCTGGTCACAGGACATAAAGGTTGATTATGATGCAATTAAAAATAGTGATGTAGCGTACAGCGTAGCAGGAAAGGAGCTGGTGGGTGGTATAACAGCTAACTTCTCATCTAGCTTAGCAGACATTAAATAACACTAGACCTTGAAAGCTCTATGAATAGCTTCCCTGGCTTCCTCTTTCTTTTCTTTTCTTTTTTTCTTTGAGACAGGTCTCACTCTGGTTTCCCAGGCTGGAGTGCAGTGGTGTGATCTTGGTTCACTGTAGCCTTGACCTCCTGGGCTCAGGTGATTCTCCCACCTCAGCCTCCCAAGTAGCAGGGACTACAGGCACACACCACCACGTCCGACTAACTTTTTGTCTTTTTAGGAGAGACAGGGTTTTGCTGTGTTGCCCAGGCTGGTCTTGAACACCTGGAGTCTCAATCCACCCGCCTCAGCCTCCCAGAGTGCTAGGATTACAGGCATGAGCCATAGCACCCGGCCAAGCTTCCTCTTTCAGGATTTGGACATAATGTGCGGAAACTTGTGGATGTCTCTGAGAAGAGGTGTGCAGGGAACAGAAAGATTCAATGGTGTTTGATTTGGTCACCATATATCTCTTTAATGTAAAAAGGGATCATTCAGGACCAGTGAGGTCACGGTGGTGTTCATTGGAAAGAGCCCAGGTACCCAGGTGGCTCTTGGCTCCATCACCTACAGCCCCATGCCCTTGAATGAGTCCCTCTCCAGCTTTTGACACCAGTTGACCAACCTCTAAAACAAATTATTTTGACTTGTCCTTGGAGCCCTGCGAGTCTGTCTCACCATGGAATGACTTGGGAGTCTGGACACCACCCACGCTGACTCCATGTCTAATACCGTGCCTGGCTCAGCACAGGCAGCAGGAAAGCTGTGTGGGTGTGCATTGGGGTGGGCAGACACCATAGACAGCCTTCGCTCTCCCAAGATGGGGGAGGTCCTGAACCACGACTTAGGGAACTGCTTGTGCCTAAGCCCCCATCCCCTCCACAGTAGTGCAGAAAGGATGCTCTCCTAATCAGCTAATTTTCACAAAACGTGGGATGCCCTGGTGGGATCCCCTGCTAGGAGAGCAGATGACTTCCAGGAGCACATAGAGGGGGCAGAGGCTGCAGGCTGACCCTTGATACCCCTCATCCCCTTCATTTAACATTAGAAATCCCAAAGTTTAGCTGCCCCGACCAAAACTGAATTTCCCATCCTGCCTTGCAGCTGGTGTGTACCTTCCCAGTGTACCCTTAAATGCATGGGTACGCCCCACTTTCCCTTCTCTTCCCTCCTGCCTGATGTGACTTGCACCTCCTTGGACCAGCAGGACAAAAACAGCCTTTGTCAATGACAGAGCCCAAGATGGGTGGGTTGAGGCTCAGCCCTGGGAGCTTCCCAACCAGCCCTGGGCCCCCGACGTGGGGGCTGTCACATGGGAGAGAAGCAAACCTCTGGCTCATGAAGTCAGGGGTATTTGGGGGTCTGATGAATTTACTTACAAATAAATATGGGAAGTATATTTTTATATCAATAGTTATTTATTCACTTTAATATCCATTAGATAAAAATATCTCAACTAGGCCGGGCACGGTGGCTCACGCCTGTAATCCCAGCACTTTGGGAGGCTGAGGCGGGTGGATCACGAGGTCAGGAGATTGAGACCATCCTGGCTAACACGGTGAAACCCCGTCTCTACTAAAAATACAAAAAATTAGCCGGGCGTGGTGGCGGGTGCCTGTAGTCCCAGCTACTAGGGAGGCTGAGGCAGGAGAATGGTGTGAACCCTGGAGGCAGAGGTTTCAGTGAGCCGATCGCGCCACTGCACTCCAGCCTCGGCGACAGAGCGAGATTCTGTCTAAAAAAAAAAAATCGCAGCTAGTGGAATCACCTCTGCAATTCTACTAGGTGAACCCACCAGCAATCCTGGTGACGCTGAGGACCCTCCTCAGCGCATGGCCCTCCTGACTGTTGGGGGAGCCAGCATGAAGCCCCCATGGCCGCCCGGCTGGCCCGAGCTCCTGCACTCAGCCTTGACCGACACTGACTCTGTTCCCACAGCGGCCGCTTTGTTTGTCTCCTTTGTGGACACTTAACTCAGTGCCTGTGCTGCTCGGCTGTGACCTGACCTCCGAGGGTCACCTCCTGAATTTGCTCGCTGTGGCCTGCGCTGCAGACCCCGTCAGGAAGCTCCTGGTCTCCCCCCAACCCTTCTCCTGCCCCTCCCCCGCCTCATTCTCACAAAAGGTCTCATTGTTCTGCAGGGTCTGATTCAGACCTGCCCTGGTTTCGGTTTCCGCAATCGCCCAGCACTGGCTTTGGGTCAGGGGTCACTCTGGAGTGAAGGGGGCGCCCTGAGCAATCCCACATCGCTGCATCATCCCGGCTCATCCACAGGAAGCCCCGGCCCAGGGACCCACATGGGGCCCAGAAGTGGACCAGATGCAGCAGCGGGGACGGTGATGTGGGGACGCCAGCATCTCCAACAGTGGAAAGACGAAACCTACTTTGCATTAAGCCCGTCCTCTTCTCCCCCAGGGTTAGGGGGACACAGTGTCTTCACTGACCATGTTGGAATGTTCTGGGGAGTGAAGGGAACGTCCCCAAGATGCAGTGACTTGACCTTCGCTTTGGCTGAGACTTGAAATTCTCTTCTTATTGATCTTTAAATCTGTACACGCAGGAGTCTGTTTTACATCCAGCCGTCCCTGTGACCCCAGGCAAGTTCCATACCTTGTGTTTCCTCATCTGTAAAGTGGGAATAATGACCACATGGCCTCGCGTGCTTGTCAGAACCAAATCAGACAAGGCACGAAGACCCATCGGCCCGGAAAGCCGCAGCTGGGCCCTGACGATGCCACGCTATCCATCTGGGGAGGGGAAGTTCATTGCTAATTCGGTTCAAAGGAGGAAAAATACACGTCCCCCTGAGCTGAAAGAAGGAAGCCAGGTCCACCAGGCCACCGGGTCTCCTTCAGCTGAGGAAATGGACAATGAGGGCAACATCGAAACTGCAGAGAGCAGCAAAGCCCTTCACTGCTGCTGCCCGGACCCCGCAGTGGCTCCTGCGGCACCACAGGTCACTGGGCCAGAAGCCAGTTAGGGAACAGCCACATCACCATCCAGGGAAGCCGCTCCCAGGCGCTGATCCCCCGAATGGTGGGTTTGCTACCAGCAGCCACACAGACACCTCGCCTCATGCCAGGCTGCTGAGCTCAGCTGGGGCGGGGGCAGGGGGCACGATTGCCCAAGCAGGGGTGGGGCAGGGCAAGGCAGACCCAGTCACATGGTGGGAAAAGCCAAAACAAACTGCCTCATTTGGTAAAATGCCAGAAAACTGCCTGAATTGGGCATTTTAAAGGTAGTTTTTAAGGCATAGCCATTCGTTGGGGCTTTTTGGCCTTGTACTCTTCTATCTCCCTCCTCGTCACACAATAAACTGTCTCCAAGGCAGCCGCCCTCCCCCGGCCCGTGCCCCAGCAGGACGTGCGAGGCAGGGAGGTCAGGAGCTCTGCTGTGAGGGCACCACCAGCTTCCGGTTTGTGCATGAAAACCCGGCTCAGCTTTTCCATTCCGTGAAGACTGGGCTTCTCCAGGCTGCTTGGTAAATAATCACGGATTCCACTGGCAAGAGGAAATGTCCCCACAGCCCCTTCTCCATGGTGCACCCAACCTCCAGGTGTTTTCAATCTCAAAGAGCCCCTACTCCTGAAATTTAACAACTAAAATCTTAGTTTTCATTTCCTGAGACTCTCCTGGTGGAATCGGCAGCCTGGCAGTTTGCAGCACCTAGGGCGGCTCACGATGAAAAATCCAGAGGGGACTTTGCCTTCCTGCATGTCCCTTTGTCATCAGAACCCGGGGACCAGCAGGACCCAAAGCTCCCTGCGGCATCAGCTAGGTCTGGGAATCACTGCCCTGGGCCCAGGTGGACTTTTCGGTTGAGGCTGGTGTGTGGCCGGCACCCGGGCTGGGCAGGTGGGAAGGACAGAGGCGCTGACGGACAGAGGGAGGGGAAGGGGATTCACAGTGGTCCTGGGGAGCCCCACGGGTGCCTTTGGCCTCTGGCTGCTCTGCTTGTCCCTCAGGCTGGTTAAATTCCCCCTGAAAGTTCCCCACTGGGCAAGTCCAGCAAGCCTGGGCCAGGCCCGTGACCTCAAGGTGGGTGGAGCTCTAGAAGGCCTGGCCCTCACTCCTAGAGTCCACATTCACCCTCAAGGCACTGAACGGCGCCCCACTGTGCATCTATCACTAACCAGGCCCTGGATGGTTTCCATGGTTCCTCTTAGACCAGCTCGCTCACAGTGACATGAGATGCTCTGAGAACCCCGCCATGGTGCAGAGTGACATTAATGCATTAAATTAGCAGCCTCTGCAACACAAACACATTTCCTTGTGGAGGCTGTGACGTTCTTTGGTAAAAGGGATCATTACATGTTTGCAAACATTCCATGCAGCTGAGGAAGGGCCTCGGGCTCTGACAAGTGATAAATGGGAAAATTAGAGGCTTCAGGAAAATGTGAATATCATCCTTTGTAAGTCTGTCCCTTGGCAGGAAATAAAAAAAGGTTTCCCCAAAGCACCGAGGCATTCCTTCTATTAAGCGCCAGGAAGAATGGCTGTGACTCTTTCAGGCACTTGCACGGATCTTGATTTGTCTTCCACAGTCTCCCCAGTGCCCTGGCAATGTGTGGGAGAGAAGCCTGTGATTTCAGCAAACTGTCCTCTAATTCAGTGGTTCCCACCTTTAATTCATGATCACCCCCTAAGGAACCTTTATAGAGGTTTTTTTTCTTACTCATCCCCGCCATGAATTTAATACTACAGAAATACTGCAAACTGGTTTATGCACTGTGCGTACATCTGTATTTTTACATAATGAGAGAAAAATCTTTTCACCTCCGGGAACCAGCTCTGGCCCCCTTGGGAGCAGTATTCCCCGCGGAGGATGCATGTTCTCATTCCTTCTTTTGTTCATTTGTTCAAATGTGCAGAAAACGTGTGCATCTGGTGTAAACTCTGGGCCCTGGAAGGAGGTGTGGGAGCTGCCTGGGGCCTGGGGGCAGAGCGATGCAGGAGAGGGGACAGTGAGGACAGAGTCCAGAGACGCGAGGGGAGGGATGAGGCTGAGAAGCAGCCAGGAGCCCTGTGTGGCTGGAGCCAGGGGGTGTTAGAAGATGAGGCCAGAGGGGTGATGGGTCACAGTGGGGCACAGAGAGAGAGACGGGTCATCTCAGGCCTTAGGTGACCCTGTGAAGACTTCAGCCTTTAAGGGAAGTGGGAGCCATTGGAGGGCTCGAGGAGAGACAGGACGTGGTCTGGCTTACCTTTTAATGGGATTCTCTGTCTGAGGACAGGTTGGAGATGTGGGACAACAGCTGGAGCAGCAAGACCAACAGGGAGGCCAGGTGGAGGTGATGGTGACCGGAGCCATGCGGTCAAAGTGGAGGAGGTGAGGGAGTCCAATACTGCAGATCTCTTGCAGGTAGAGCCGCCAGGACTTGCTGGTGGATGAGAAGTGGAGTGTGGAAGGCAGGGAAGAGTGGAGAATGACTCCCAGGTGTTGGCCTGAGAGCTGGGAGGGTGGAGCCGCCATTTACAGAGATGGGGAAGACTGCGGGAGGACTGTGCTCTGACAAGGCCCTCTCTGACTCTGAGAGACACAGGAGAGCAGAACAGAGTGGATGAGGGTGACTCTTAGTAGACTTATTACATTCTCCCAGAGGATCCAAGTACATAATTTTCAGAGCCTGTGCAAAATGAAAATATAGGCCACATGCTCAAAAGCAGGAACAAAATGTCATTATAGGTACTAAAATAAAAAAACTTTTGCTTTCTTTCTGTAGTCTGTCTCTTGACCTGTCATGGTGTTTATTATTTGCTACTCAATGTTGCATTCCCTCAGATATGAGGATGTTTGTAGAGTAGCTCAGACCCCCACAGTCAGGCCCTTTCAGGGGCAGAAGGTGAAAGCAGTCGCCAGCAGGGTTATTCTCCCGAGCAGCATCTCCAGGGTGGCACCTTCTCAGTAGCCTTTTCCAAAGGAATGAGTTAGGATGACAGTTGTCACAACTTTAATGAAAAGCAACCAGTGCGATGGGAGATGGGGGAATGAACCATCAGTGTTGGAAACATGAGACTCCTGGGGAAGGTCAGCGGCTAGCAGATCCTTTATATGGGCTCAGCCCTTCTACAACCTGCAGCAAGGCTCAGCCCCCACCATGGCCCCTCTCCACGGTGGCCCCGCCTTCATTCTGGCCACACCCTCATCCTGGCCACACCCCTGCATGACCCTGCCCCCTGCCTTGCTTTGGCCCTGTCCCTAACAAAACCGTGTCCCTCTCCCCAATCCCTGAAATCTGGTCACACCTCCAGGCTGTCAGGCATCATTGTGGCTAGGGTAGACCCTGACAGCTTTCGGGAAGGAATCTCCTCTTTCTGTGCAGATGAAACCTGCCCAGGCAGGAATTCTTGCATTTCTGCCCCAGCCTCCTTTCTTAACATCCTGGAGGCCTCCTCGTAGTGTATTTGGGACAAGTGGGCTCCGAATCACTCAACAGATACCTACTGATATCTGCTCTGTGCCCAAGCTCCAGGTCTTGGCCCCAGCGGTGAAGGAATCGGGCAAAGCCCCCTCCCTCCGAGGTGACGTCTCCAGGGCTGGTCACAGGGACTCCAGGGCCATGAGCACATGGGTGACCACTCCGCGGATTATCCCACCCCAGTTGTAAGCTCCTGGGGCAGCTCCCGGCTTTCTGGGTGGTTTCCGCCCCTGTGGGGTGATTTACAACCCAAGTCCAGAGAGCGAGAGGTTGATGGGGGGCCTGGCCCGTCCCTGTCTCAAGGAGGCAGGAACTGCTTAGAGCTCCGTGCACGTGGGACCAGTGGCTCCAACAAAGCCTTGGCCAAACTCTGTTTCCTGATCCTTTTCCTCATCCGGTCGCCTCCTTCCTGCAGCATCTGCGGACGCTGAGCCCCAGGAGATGCGAGCTGCTCGGGGACCGCCCTGAGTTTCTGAGAGTCCTGGAGGCGATGGCACCTGGGTCCTGTGCAGATGGCACTGGGGAGCCTCGAAGACTTCGACTCGGGCTGAGCGTGGAGGTGGGCGGGGGAGATTCTCAGTCCTGACCCCACCACTGCGGCCCAGGGAACGTTAGACAGGGGCTGTGTCCCCTCAGAAAGAGATAGCAGGTTCGGCCATGTGCACACGCCGAGAAGAGATGGTCCAGCCGCCACCAAGTGGAACCCTGAGCCTGGAGGGACGGCCCTGCCCCTTCAACTCAGCCTGGCCAGTCCTGTCTACGTGTTTCCATTGTCAGCCATGAAGGGGCATTGAGACTCACAGGTGGGGTTAAGCAGAGTGAGGAAGGGCTTGCTAAGCTGGTTAATTCCGGACGCCCCGGGAATCTGAAGATGGAATTGTGAAACATTCATGGATTTGCCCCAGTATTCCAGCCAAGCACACGTGTGTGTGGGTGTGTGTGGTTGTGTGTGGGGGGGGGGGCGGGGAGGGGGTATGAGTGGATGTGTGTGTTGGTACTGGTGTTGATGGTATATAGTTCGCTGACTTAAGACTCTTGCCTCCCAACCTGATTTAACAGAGGTTGAGCCCACATGGCCTAGTAGTTAAGAACATAGTCTCTGGAGCTAAACTGCCCAGGCTGAAGTCCCAGCTCTGCCCCCTGAGCAACTGCCTTGACCACTCTGCCTCAGCTTCCCCATTTGTAGCATGGGGAGCTTAGTAATAGTGCCTCATCTCATGGGGTTGGTGTGAGGACTAAGTGGGATCATAGATACAGGGCACGGGGAATAGTGCCTGGTGTGTGCCAGCTCTCACCACTCTGCAAAGAGGACACGTCCTGCCTCCCTGCAGCCAAGTCACACCCAACAGCTCCTGCATGGACGTAAGTAGAAAAAATCTGCTATTCCCCAGGGACCTCCATACACCTGAGGTCAGCCCGGCCTTCAGGGTTCATTCTCAGGATGAACTCAACTCCATTCATACCTAAAGGAATTCGAGCACTGACTGGGGATCTGCTGGGTCTTCACTGATGAGCACTCCAGAGGAGGCAATCTCAGGTCAAATGTCCCTTTCTGAGAATTTAGGGGGGTGGTAGACTGGGGATGGTAACTGGGGACTTATCTTTAAGTCTTTGGTTTTCTTACAGGGAAATACATTTATATATTACTTGTGTCTTGAAAATTAATTTTAATTTAAAAATCAATTTCATGCAATAGAGATTTCGCCATAAAGTAACAGAATTTTTAATTTTTTGATTGAGATATTTGACAGCAGGCACTGCATCATCCTGAAAGAACCAACTTTACAGTAAACATTTTGGCACCTTCATAACGAGATCAGAAGTAGCTACAATGCCTGCCCCTCCTGCTAACAGCTATGCAGGGCTTTGCTCATACCAAAACTTTGCCTCTGGTGACCTGTTTCCATCCTTGTAACAATGTGGCAAGGTTGGAAGAAGAGGATTATGATTGTTTCTCTTTTGCCAAAGAAGATGGAGTGACTTTCTCCCTGCAGTGGGTTCCTATTAAAGGATTACAGCAACAATTCACCAGGCTCTTCTTCACCTGACCCCAAATCTC
Organism: Rhinopithecus bieti; assembly: GCF_001698545.2. Classification (NCBI taxonomy): domain Eukaryota; kingdom Metazoa; phylum Chordata; class Mammalia; order Primates; family Cercopithecidae; genus Rhinopithecus; species Rhinopithecus bieti. The sequence goes on from NW_016830337.1 coordinate 529,736, forward strand.
GCAGCCCAGCAGCCCATAACCCCGACCCTGCCCCCACCCGCAGCAGTGGGCTGTGATTGGCCTGATGCAGTCAGCTCTTCCCACTCTCTGACCTTGACTGATTCAAGAATGGGCACCTGGCCCAGGTGGGCCAGTGAAAGGTAAGATGTTGCCTCGGCTCCCTGGCTTTCCCATGGTTTCCTCTGGACAAAGTGGATGGGATGCAGCTCTTAGAACCACTACAGCCTTCTCTGCTACCACAAGAAAAGGCAGTCTGAAATCATGACCCATGAGAGAGGAAAGAACCAAGAGAACTTCAGGGAAACTGAACCACAGCCTGATCCAATCATTCCTGATGCTGTTTACCTCTGGGATTTTTGAAGGCTTGAGCCCACGAATCTCCCTCCTGCTCACATCTGTTTGCACCGAGTTTTCCATTCCCTGCAGCCACAGCTCTCTATTTGATTCTGACTCTCATGTCACGTGATAGTAAGGGGTAGATTATTAAACCGAGGCCTTCCCTGGCTAGCTGTTTGTGTACAAAACACACCTTCCCACGGCCAACCTGGTTCTTTACATGTGAACTTCAGAGTCAGACGAGAGACCCTAGAGGTCACCTAGTGAAGCCCCTTAGTGTTACCCCTGAGCAAAGTGAGGCCTGGGAAGAAGTCGTGAGCCCAGATCACAGGGCTGGACTTTCTACTTGTGGTTGCTCCTGTTTTTAGGTTAACAAGATCTAAGAGACCACCTGTGACAAGACAACGTGAGCTTTGTCTGTCAATGCAAAGTCTGTATCTGCACAGCCAAAATGAAGTGGCAAATATCAGCCATTGCAGACCACTCAGTGAGAAAACCTCCTCTGTTCCAAATCTCTGGATGCAGTCCCGACTGTAAATTGGAGAGTGACTTTACTATTCTGACTATCTGGTATTTTTGCTTTTCTCAGCTAAATTTGATGACTTTTAAAATTATTTTATTCGATCATATCACTTGGGTACAGATCTGCAGTGTTTTTCTAAGCACATATTTCCATACCAACAAGAAATCTTAAAAAGGAGCAGAAATGGAGAATGGATTAACTTACTTTTATTCTCTCCTTACTCTCTGTAGACTCTCTCATGAGGTTGGGGGTTTTGCTTTTCTTCTCTTCTAATTTCTATTACGATAAGGACACGTGGACTGACATGCAATCTCCAGGTTACCTGAAGCATGGCTGTGACAGATGCATCCCAAACTGGGATTTTTCTGTGCATGGCCACGTTCAAGGGTGCAAAAGGCAGGAGCCACTCAGAGAGCATAGCTTGGGAGGGCTTTGCGTCACTGTCCAGGTGAGATTTCTCTCTCTCTGAGTCTCACCTGGTTGAAAATGTTCATCATGGTAACAGCAGACCCTTCAAGTCTGTGTCACTCTTACAGCAAAGATAAGATGCTGTGTTGAATTTTCATGGCAAAAACAACTGCAATTTTAGGTCACTGTAAAACATCTTTTGTTTTGTGCTGAGCCATGGAGAGTGACAACTTACGCAATAAATGCTCAGCATCTGCCGTCCTTCCAAAGCCTTTTTTTCTTTCTTTTTTTTTTTTTTTTTTTTTTTTGAGACAGTCTTGCTCTGTCGCCCAGGCTGGAGTGCAGTGGCGCGATCTCAGCTCACTGCAAGCTCCGCCTCCTGGGTTCACGCCATTCTCCTGCCTCAGCCTCCCCAGTAGCTGGGACTACAGGCGCCCACCACCACGCCTGGCTAATTTTTTGTATTTTCAGTAGAGACGGGGTTTCACCGTGTTAGCCAGGATGGTCTCGATCTCCTGACCTCGTGATCCACCTGCCTCGGCCTCCGAAAGTGCTGGGATTACAGGCGTGAGCCACCACTCCTGGCCCCCCAAAGCCTCTTTCACATTCACTTACTTCCCTCAATCCATTCAGAACAGTGTCATACAAAAGTGATTTTCAGGCTGGGCACAGTGGTTCACATCTGTAATCCCAGCACTTGGGGAGGGATTACAAGTGCTAATTTGGGAGGCCGAATCCGGCGGATCACTTGAGGTCAGGAGTTCGAGACCAGCTTGCCCAACATGGTGAAACCCCATCTCTGCAAAAATACACAAATTAGCCCAGTGTGTTAGTGGGCACCTGTAATCCCAGTTACTTGGGAGGCTGAGGTGGGAGAATCGCTTCAACCCAGGAGGTGGGGGTTGCAGTGAGCCTAGATCACACCACTGCTACACTGCTCTCCAGGCTGGGTGACAGAGCGAGACTCTGCCTCAACAAAAAAAAAAAAAAAAAAAAAAAAAGATTTTCATCGTCCCCCCCGAGATTATTGGAGGGGACAACATCTTATTAATTTTTTACAATCTTGTAATCAATTTTAATTAATGAGACAATGATGAAAACAGACTTTATGGAAAAGAAAATCACTCATGTAGTTGCAGCTACAGCCAATGTGTTTGAGATTGGGAGCTTTGGAATTGGGTATCTGTGTTCAAATCCTGACTCCACCATGTCCCTGCCATGTGACTCTGAGGACAGCACTCACCTGAGGACATCACTCATATGACAGTGTCACTTACCTGAGAGGCCACTATCTGGGGAGGTCACTGACCTTCTCTGAACCAGTTTTACTCAGTTTTAAGGATTATTATGAAGGTTCAAAGTCAAAAATATATTATTAAGGTCTTGCTTCTTTCAGTGTGGTCTGCAAACCAGCAGCCTAGTCATCACGTAGAAGCTTGTTAAAAAATACAGAATTTCAGGGCCCATCCAGGTCCTACTGAATAGGAATCTCAATTTTAACAAGCCCCCCAGGTGGTCTGTGAGCACATTAATGTGTGAGAAGCACTGTCTTCAAGCATGTGTATGCTGTTAGGTGCACAGCAGGGCGTCAACTTAGCTGCCTGATTGGTGTACATCTTATCACATTATACTATTTCTTACTTAACAAAATGCATTTCATGCTGTTTTACAGTTTTCACTTCAGTTCATACTACTTCCTGGTCTACATGGAGTTATTTTGAATGTCTGCGTAATAGTCTACTGAATCATTATCTCACGCTGTCTTCTCCTATTTCCCCATCTTGATCGTTCCCAGCATTTTGCTGTTAGAAAATAGCACCTTACTGAGGCAGGAGACTCTCTTGAACGCGGGAGGCAGAGGTTGCAGTGAACCAGGATTGCACCATTGCACTCTAGCCTGGGCAACAAGAGTGAAACTCCAACTCAAAAAAAAAAGAAAGAAAGAAAGAAAAAGAAAACAGTACCTTAGTGAGCATCCTTTTATGTAGAGCTTTCCAGAGACAGGGAAGAAGGAGGGACAGGAAAAGAGAAAAAAGAAAAAAAAGAAAAGAAAAGCTTATATCTGTCTCTTTAAAGTCAGGAGTGTTGAACGTCCCCTTTGATCCCATTGTAAACTAAGGGAGAAAACCATGTCCCTGGCTGCATCCACTGGGCAGTGATGGGGGCACAGAGACAATGACCTCACTGAGTCACAGCACAGAGCTTCAGGGATGCAGGATGCGACCAGGGCAGAGGTATCAGCCACACCTCCATGGCACCCATGCCTCATAATCACCTTATGAAAAAATTATTTTGAAATTGGCTTACCTGCTCAGGAACTGAAACTGGAGAGAAACCAGATTACAGGGGGACACTTGCATTGAAGGGCCTCCTCGTGAGCGGTCTCTGCACGTAGAAATCACCTTTTTGCTCAGGATTCAAAGCCCTGGCCTGGGACTTATTTCACAGGCTTGCAGGAGCTGACATTATGCATTAATGGGTGGCTCCATTGCAGGGAAACCTGGTGACAAGTGACTTCCTCGCCACACTTGGAACCGGAGCTCCGCCTAGCCTTTCCCATGGCCTGTCCAGAAAGTTAAAGGCAGGCAGCACTTGAGCTCTGGTCTTCTGTCCCCGCAGCCTTCACTGTCCCCCCACCGCAGGTGCCGCTGACCCTGAGCCACTTCTCCAGTGAGCAGTCATAGCACTTCTCCCTCTCCAGAGCCATGGCCTGTTTTACATGAGGTAAAAATCTGCAGACAAAAGCTCTTGCTGCCCAGAGCATGCATTCTAGAACTCAAATAAATAAATGAGCAAGAAACTGAGCATGTGCAAGGGTAGCCATGCTGTGGGGAAAAGAAGGTGGAGGGAGAATAGTAAGGGGATCCCAGGTTCAGGGAGTAAGAGGGGTCAAGGGGATCAGGAAGAGTTGGGGGGGTGGATCTTCATGCCTCAGAGCTGGGGGAGATTGGAGTGGGATGAGGGAGGACTTGGGTCCTGGGCTTCTTGGCTGCTGACATGACCAGGGATAGAGGGGAGATAAGGACAGGCTGCCAGGTTCCAGGTAGGTGATGGCAGAGCCACGGCTGTGAGCAGACAAGGGAGCTGGGTTTTGCAGGAGCCCAGAGGTCTGGGCATCTCTTCCATCCCACCTGTGGGGCTGAGCCTGGAGGATCCTGGAGGTTCCATGTTGTTGCTGTGGAATTTCAGGAACCACAAGGGCTGCCCAGGGGCCAAAGCGTCTCCTATGACCTCCCCCTACCCAGCAGAGGGAGAACCTGGGACCCTCCTCTTTTGGAACACTCCTTCCAGAGGCAGCTGCAGGTGGATTCTCATCTGACAAGAGACAGCATCACTCAGAACTCCTAGAAAGGCCATTGATTAAATGCCACAGAGGACAGCAGTGATGAGGTCTGCGGAAGGCAGTGCATAGCCAGAGGCAGGGCCAGGTGATGGATGGCCCCTGCTATCAGAAACGCCCCAGGCCCCACTGCTCCCTGCCCTTGGGCAGGTCACTCTGGAGTTTGAGTCATTAAGAGAAGCAGTTCCTTTTTATAACCAGTTCTCTTTTCTCTCTCAGGTGGTTCTGGAATAAAAACATCATGAAAGCGATGTCAGGTCACGAGGAAGAAGCCGCCGCAGGTGAATCTGGCTTCAGAGATGGGGACTCCTGAAGTGAAGCTGGAAGTGAAGGCTGCCTTTAGCTGGCTTGAAATGCAGGAGAGGAAGATACTGCACAGGCTGGTCTCCCTGTGCCTGGGGATGGAGAGGTCTCCTTCCCATCCAGGGCTACTCAGAGCCCTCATCAGGGTCCCTCAGTGACTCCATCAGGCCTGAGAACATCCTCTGGGATAGAGAGAGGAGAAAAAAACAGAGATTCATCCAAAGCTCTTTGGAATTTAATAATAAAGGAGATAATAAACAGGCAAGGGGGCCAGGCGTGGTGGCTCACGCCTGTAATCCCAGCACTTTGGGAGGCCGAGGCAGGAGGATCACTTGAGGCCAGGAGTTTGAGACCAGTCTGGGCAACATGGTGAAACCCCATCTCTACTAAAAACACAAAAATCAGCCAGGTGTGGTGATGTAGGCCTGTAATCCCAGCTACTTGGAAGTCTGAGCCATGAGAATCACTTGAACCCAGGAACTGGAGGTTGCAGTGAGCTGAGATCACACCACTGCACTCCAGCCTGGGCAACAGAGTGAGTGAAACTCTATCTCAAAAATAAATAAATAAATAAAATAAAATAATAAACAGCCAAGGGTTCCCGTTCCCCAAGAGGGCCAGTAAGTGGTCGTCATGCCCCCAGAAGAGCAGGCAGCACCGTGCCAGTCGTAACATGGAGCACTGCTCCATCGACCAGACATAAAAACAGTGTCCAGCCATGCCACTGTCCGGTGGAAATCCTTGGAGTCTGTTTTCACTTCTTCCTGCTGGAATGGAAGTCCAGAGACACAGCCCAGCTTCCCCCAGGCAGGCATTCTATTCTTCCCTCATTCCTTTTTTTTTTTTTTAACACTATGATATGACTACTTGGGAAAGATGACTCACATTTACTTTGGTTTTAGTTCGTGTATTCAGACCTGTTTCACGTATGTATCCACAATTTTCTGAGCAAAATATTTATTTATTTATGGAGTGACTTCTCTGAGCACTAGAGCTGTGAACAGACAGACCTGGCCTGGGCCCTCAGAGGGTGGGTGTTCTGGTAAAGGAGGCACAATAAACAAGGAAATAAAAAAACAAGACTGGTGAAGAGGGTGAAACTGCTCTACAGGAAATAAACTGGGAATTGAAAGAGCGAAGGGAAGAAAGGCCACATTGGATGGGGAGGTGAGGACGGCCTCTCTGAAGAGGTGAGCTTTGAGCTCAGGCTGAGCACTGAGAAGATTCCAGCCCAGTAAAGGCCATCAGGAGAGCACGCCAGGTCAAGCACACAGCAGGTGCCAAGGCCTGGAGGCAGGACTGGGCTGGACAAGTCCGGGGAACAGAGAGGACTCCAGGACTGAGGACGTAGGGAAAGCAGGTTGCAGGGATGCAGGAAGGGGTGCGGGGTGTAGATCAGGCAGAGCCTCCTGGGACAGGGTGAGGCCCCCCGGGGTTCACATGGGGAGCAGTGGGAAGTGATTGGAGAAGTTTATATGGTGGGGGTGCAACACAGCTGGTGTGCATGTCTGGACAGCCACTGATTGGCTGCTGGGAGGGAATGGAGGATTAGGGCAAGAATGGAAACCGTGGATCCAGGCTGAACCCAGACCTACAAGATGTGAGACCTTGTGCAAATGTATCTTTCCTGAGCCTCAGGTCCTCGTCTGTGAGTGAGGGAATCATGAGCCACCTGAGGCTGTTCTGATGATGTAATAAGAAGGCGCCCATGGCAGAGCCCAGCACACAGGGTCAGTGTCTTTGTATAACGATAACAAGCAAACCTTGACCTTCCTAGTCTCACACCCGTGACCCAGGAGATAACTCAGACCAAAATAATGTGCCCTCGGGTTGCCTTATGGGTGTGCTTGTGTAGACCCAGCCCATTGATCCGTCCTTCATTCATTCTGTCTCGACTGTTAGGGTTTGTTCAGGTGCTGAGAACGTGGCCCTGGTATTGGGACTGCAAATTCTCATTGACATCTCACCTGGGAACGGCAGGGCAGCTCATTAAAGTGACTCAACCCAGAACAGAGCTGTTAGGGCATTTGATGGTGAAGACTGGAAGCAAACACCTGCCTTGCTAGTTCAACAAGAATCCAGGAAACACAGGCCGGGCACAGTGGCTCACGCCTGAAATCCCAGCACGCTGGGAGGCCATAGGCGGGCAAATCACGAGGTCAGGAGTTTGAGACCAGCCTGGCCAACATGGTGAATCCCCATCTCTACTAAAGAAAATACAAAAATTAGCTGAGCGTGGTGGCGCGCGCCTGTAATCCCAGCTACTCAAAAGGCTGACGCAGGAGAATCGCTTGAACCCAGGAGGCCGAGGTTGCAGTGAGCTGCAGTGGACTGCAGTGGAGTGCAGTGCACTGCACTCCAGCCTGGGCGACAGGAAGAAAAAAAAAAACAACCCACACCTTCCTTTGCTCAAGCAATGGCTTGACGATGGCTCCTTTGAGCTCCAACACCCCATTCTAGGTTTAATTGAAACTGACACACCTTGGCAAGGATGTCCAGTGGCATCCGCCTGTGGAAGGAATTGAAATGACACCATGAGGCAGCAGACGCACAAATCCTGGATGTGGGGCATCCCACAGAGCAACTGCTCCCAGGAATTCAACAAGCAGTGGCATTAAAAGTAAAATGAAGGAGAGGGGATCACTGTCAACTGAAGAGAAGTTAGAGACTTAACAACCAAATGCCATGTGGTCCTTGTTGAATTTCTGGAAAAGCAACCAGAAAAAAAAATCTGTGCAATACCTGGGGGAATTTGAACATTAGACTTGATTAGGATATTGCAACTTTGTTAGAAAATGTCCAGTTGAAGGCCAGGCACGGTGGCTCACGCCTGTAATCCCAGCACTTTGGGAAGCTGAGGCGGGTGGATCACCTGAGGTCAGGAGTTTGAGACCAGCCTGGCCAACATGGTAACCCTGTCTCTACTAAAAATACAAAAATTAGCCGGGCATGGTGGTGCCTGTAATCTCAGCTACTCAGGAAGCTGAGGCAGGAGAATTGCTTGAACCTGGGAAGCAGAGGCTACAGTGAGCCGAGATCACGCCACTGCACTCCAGCCTGGGCAACAGAGTAAGACTCCACCTCAAACAAACAAACAAAAAAAAGTTGGCCGGGCGCGGTGGCTCATGCCTGCAACCCCAGCACTTTGGGAGGCCAAGGCAGGTGGATCACAAGGTCAGGAGATCGAGACCATCCTGGCTAACATGGTGAAACCCCGTCTCTACTAAAAATACAAAAAAAATTAGCTGGGCATGGTGGCAGGCACCTGTAGTCCCAGCTACGTGGGAGGCTAAGGCAGGAGAATGGCGTGAACCCAAGAGGCGGAGCTTNGGCCCCCCGGGGTTCACATGGGGAGCAGTGGGAAGTGATTGGAGAAGTTTATATGGTGGGGTGCAACACAGCTGGTGTGCATGTCTGGACAGCCACTGATTGGCTGCTGGGAGGGAATGGAGGATTAGGGCAAGAATGGAAACCGTGGATCCAGGCTGAACCCAGACCTACAAGATGTGAGACCTTGTGCAAATGTATCTTTCCTGAGCCTCAGGTCCTCGTCTGTGAGTGAGGGAATCATGAGCCACCTGAGGCTGTTCTGATGATGTAATAAGAAGGCGCCCATGGCAGAGCCCAGCACACAGGGTCAGTGTCTTTGTATAACGATAACAAGCAAACCTTGACCTTCCTAGTCTCACACCCGTGACCCAGGAGATAACTCAGACCAAAATAATGTGCCCTCGGGTTGCCTTATGGGTGTGCTTGTGTAGACCCAGCCCATTGATCCGTCCTTCATTCATTCTGTCTCGACTGTTAGGGTTTGTTCAGGTGCTGAGAACGTGGCCCTGGTATTGGGACTGCAAATTCTCATTGACATCTCACCTGGGAACGGCAGGGCAGCTCATTAAAGTGACTCAACCCAGAACAGAGCTGTTAGGGCATTTGATGGTGAAGACTGGAAGCAAACACCTGCCTTGCTAGTTCAACAAGAATCCAGGAAACACAGGCCGGGCACAGTGGCTCACGCCTGAAATCCCAGCACGCTGGGAGGCCATAGGCGGGCAAATCACGAGGTCAGGAGTTTGAGACCAGCCTGGCCAACATGGTGAATCCCCATCTCTACTAAAGAAAATACAAAATTAGCTGAGCGTGGTGGCGCGCGCCTGTAATCCCAGCTACTCAAAAGGCTGACGCAGGAGAATCGCTTGAACCCAGGAGGCCGAGGTTGCAGTGAGCTGCAGTGGACTGCAGTGGAGTGCAGTGCACTGCACTCCAGCCTGGGCGACAGGAAGAAAAAAAAAAACAACCCACACCTTCCTTTGCTCAAGCAATGGCTTGACGATGGCTCCTTTGAGCTCCAACACCCCATTCTAGGTTTAATTGAAACTGACACACCTTGGCAAGGATGTCCAGTGGCATCCGCCTGTGGAAGGAATTGAAATGACACCATGAGGCAGCAGACGCACAAATCCTGGATGTGGGGCATCCCACAGAGCAACTGCTCCCAGGAATTCAACAAGCAGTGGCATTAAAAGTAAAATGAAGGAGAGGGGATCACTGTCAACTGAAGAGAAGTTAGAGACTTAACAACCAAATGCCATGTGGTCCTTGTTGAATTTCTGGAAAAGCAACCAGAAAAAAAAATCTGTGCAATACCTGGGGAATTTGAACATTAGACTTGATTAGGATATTGCAACTTTGTTAGAAAATGTCCAGTTGAAGGCCAGGCACGGTGGCTCACGCCTGTAATCCCAGCACTTTGGGAAGCTGAGGCGGGTGGATCACCTGAGGTCAGGAGTTTGAGACCAGCCTGGCCAACATGGTAACCCTGTCTCTACTAAAATACAAAATTAGCCGGGCATGGTGGTGCCTGTAATCTCAGCTACTCAGGAAGCTGAGGCAGGAGAATTGCTTGAACCTGGGAAGCAGAGGCTACAGTGAGCCGAGATCACGCCACTGCACTCCAGCCTGGGCAACAGAGTAAGACTCCACCTCAAACAAACAAACAAAAAAAAGTTGGCCGGGCGCGGTGGCTCATGCCTGCAACCCCAGCACTTTGGGAGGCCAAGGCAGGTGGATCACAAGGTCAGGAGATCGAGACCATCCTGGCTAACATGGTGAAACCCCGTCTCTACTAAAATACAAAAAAAATTAGCTGGGCATGGTGGCAGGCACCTGTAGTCCCAGCTACGTGGGAGGCTAAGGCAGGAGAATGGCGTGAACCCAAGAGGCGGAGCTTGCAGTGAGCCAAGATCAAGTCAGTGCACCCCAGCATGGGCAACAGGTGACAGAACGAGACTCCATCTCAAAAAAAAAAAAAAAAGAAAGAAAAAGGAAAAAAGAAAATGTCCACTTGAGGTCTGGGATTTGCTTTAAAATAACTTGGCAGAAAGAGGGGAAAGAGCTGGAAGGAAGGGGGCAAACCCTGAGAGCTGTTGAACCTGGGTGATGGGTAGATGATTCACTGTATTCCTCTGGTTGAAATATCTATAGTGATTGTTTAATTGTGCTCAGTCTGTTTTTAAAGATTGGAGTTTTCTTGAGAAAGTGTTGCAGAATATTGCAGAACACCGCCCAGGAATTGTCATTGTATCATTTTTGCTCCTGCCCCTGTAGCCCGGTATGAACAGGGCATTTCACGTGGACATGAGGCTGGGACTATAAAATATTACCAACTCTTCTGCAGATGTGGTTCTCTCTGCAACCCCCGGCCAAGACCTGGATGCCAGGACTGGATTTCATGTGCACGCAATCTGAAGCTACCAGCTTGCTCACTACACAAGTCGACAGACTGACGTGACTCTATGCAGCGCTGAGCACAACAGCCGGGGCCTGTCAACCAGCTCGCCAGTGAAGAGCCAGGGGTATTTTCAAGCAGAAATAATGGGCCACCATGGCTTTTTAAAGAGATATGATTTATCTCTGGGACCACATCCAGGCTAGAGCTGCTGGAGGACAATGACAGGCTCCTGGGCCAGCGAGGAGGCTTTCATACCTCGGCTTGTCTGCAGATGGAGGACAGCTGGGGCTTTGCAGGGCGAGGCGCCCAGTGATTGCAGTGATCAGCGGGGGTCACAGAAAAGCAGCCAACTCTGCACCTTGAGGAGGGTGGAGATTTAGAGAATTTCTGATGAATTTGAACCACATGACGGCTCCTTGGAGGAACCGGGAGTCCAGGTGGGATCTTTGCAGGCAGGGTCATGTGGTTTGGTCACCTTCATTACTCAAAAGCAGGAATCTGTGTTTGGGAAGATGTGAATTATGTACTTTTGATTGAAAACAGCTGCACACCCACAAATCCCTTTAGCCAGTTAATTGGACCATGACAGGCACTCCAGATGTCTACCCACATGCCCTTTTCTTACCAACAGGACCCTGACGATCACACGCTCCTGGATGGTGCCCAGCTCCCTGGCCGCTCAGCCTGTGTGACACAGCTCTAGCCCAGTGGAGGGGGAGAACAGGCAGCTGCTGGGGATTCTGGGAAAGTGTGGTCTCTTATGTAAGCCCCTTCCTGCTCTCACCTCCTCCTTCCTCCTCGCCCGGCTGGAGGCAGACAGGAGGCCGAGCGTGGCAGCACCAGCAACCACAGGAGGCCTTGAGATAAAGGCACCAGCTGAGGATGGCGGCAGAAAGGCAGAAGGAGCCGGCCCTGAGCGATATCCTGCGGCCCCACACCTGCCCTGGCCCCTCTGCCCCTGGACCTGTGAATCTGGAATAAGGCAACTTCCCCCTGGAGATGCCACCGTGCCTGGGCTTCTGTGGCTTTGAGCTGAGCACAGCCCTGGGTGATGGAGAGACACAGACGGTAGTGGTCACCCTACCCAGCAACCACCTGCACAGGTATAAATTTCAGGTTGGCTGAAGCCCTCAAAGCTAAATCCAGAATTTATGAACCTTCTTCCACACCAACCACATCATCCTATGCCTTCAAGATTCTTTGCATGTGTGGCTGGGCTGTCCTGCGAGTGCCGTTAGAGGAGGGAATAGGTCTTGTTGCCTCCTCCTGCCTCCGCTTGCCCTTCCATATGACAGAACCTGAAGAGTATTTGAGGATTCACCCTCCCTGCCCAATCCACGTGTCTGGGGTGAGCTGACCCTGAACCTCAGGTCCCAGGGTGGACACAGGAGCTGGACCTAGCCTAGCCAGCACCACTTGCCCTGGACAATGATGGGCTCAGCGAAGGAGGGACCTAAGCTGACCATTCAGGGTGAGTCTTATGGGCCTTTGTGGGATCCACTCTTGTCCCTGGATTTGAACCTGAGAGTGTGAGGCGAGAGCTTCGGTGGGCAGCTGGCACCAGGCAGGGGCACCTGGAGCTGCTGGGCCTCCTCCTGGCAGCGGGTGGATACGTGGAGGCCAGAGACTCGGGGGGACAGTGTCCAGGGGTCAGACCCAGCTTGCCTGAAGATCGAGCATGAGTGCTGAAGCCTATTAATGCACTCTCAGCTAAGCCACTGGAGCCATCAGGTCTTCTGTCACTTATCCCTGAGAGAATCCTGCAGCTATTAGGGCTGAAACTTCACCGGCCCTTGGGAAACCTCCAGCCTGCCGAGAAACCAAGAGAACATTTCCGCCTGCTGAGTTTCCCACCACAATCATCCTCCTTGGGCCTCACCCACCTCCATGTGGGGCCATTTCCTTTGGATGAATTCACTGGGCTGTCGGGGAACCGCAGCTGGGGTTGGCTTTGCTCACTTCTGAGTGGGAGAACACATTTTGGTCTGTTTTAACACCTAAGTGACACACGTATGCCCTGCGTAATGCAGAAATGGAAAGTTCCTATGTGCAGAGGTCATTGTAGGCATCTTTGTTTCCGAGATCTTGCTCAAAGAAAACAAACCTGCAGCCAGAGCTCCTTGCTGGGAGGTCAGACTCTACTGTTGCAGCTGCTCCGAGGGGCTGACGTCCCTCATCCCAGGCCCAGGTTCCCTCGGTGGCCTGGTGGCTCAGTCTCTCCTAAAGGCCTCTCCCCTCCCCCTGCTGACTCCGCTCCCCACCACCAAAGGCTCTGGCCTCCTGTGAACTTTGTTTCTGGGGATTAAAAAGGCCTTGAGGATCTTGCAGCTCTGTTTGCAGAGGCTGAAGGAGCAGCAATGTCAGTGGCTGTTTGCTAAACTACAACCAGCCACTTCCTTGAAGAGAGTAAAATACTGTGAGCCCCGAGAGAAAGTCCACTCACAGAGGTTCCAAAAGCAGAGAGGCCAAATGCCTCTGAAACACGAACCCACCAAACAACCTTCACAAACCATGAGTGTCAGGTCGTGATCACAGGTGGGGCTGGCCGGGGGTGGCTGTTCCTAACAGCCCCTTTGTGTTTCTGTCCATGAAAAGACTCCACGATGGCCCCATGGCCACTTCTGCGCTTCCTTTCTTCTCTGCTTCCTGGAGGCCCTGTCCACTTCCTGTCCTTGTGGTCGGATCTCCTTCCCAATTCCATGCTTCCGCTGGACCAGGGCTTCCCAGCCTTCCTGGGAGTGGGCTATAAAGCAGCACATTCCTCTCTTTTCTGTATGTCTGAGGTTTTCTGAGCCCTGTAGTTTTTAGCTGCCCAAGATGACACGTCTCCCCAAACTTGAGGCCTGATCCTCCCATCAAAGACGCTCTATCCTATGACCTGCTCTCTTTTCATGTTGGCATTTATTATTTTCTGGAATTGTCTTGTTTAGTGACTTATTTACCTCCTTTAGTATCTGACTCCCCAGACTAAACGTGAGCTCTGTGTGGTCTGAGGCTACATCTGTCTAATTCTCTCGTGTTTCCCTGGAGCCCGCAGCCATAGAGGGTGCCTGATAGGAGCTCAATCAATGTGAGGTGAAGAGGTGAATGAAGAAAGGATGGAATGAATGAGTGGAGGCGTCTTGGTCACAGTTCCCCTTATTGTTGCTCTCTTTTTCTTGCTAGTGCCTGTCTCCAACTTGATGTCTTCTGGACTCAAAACCTTATATGTCTGTCTCGTGTTGTTGAGTACAACTTTCTGCATGTGGTGAAAATGTTCTGTGTCTGCACTGTCCAGTATGGCAGCCAATAGCCACATGTGACTATGGAGCACTCAAAATGTGGCTAGCGTGACGGAGGAACTGAATTTTTTAAGCTGTTTAGTTTTAATTGATATAAACTGAAATAACCCCAGGTGCCCAGTGGCTACCATGGAGGACAGCACAGATCTTGATCTTCAATGTCATTTCGAGCTGTGGCCTTCAAATCTCATCCTGCAGTCTGCCTACATCTGGCCCATCCAGACTCCCAGCTCTCATCCCACCATCAACCTGAGGGTCACAACCTCCTGCTAGGCAGGCACCTTATTCACCTTTGGCTCAGGGGCCCACAGGGATTGGACCAGGTCTCAATTTGATTAGAGCACCTGAGGCCCTTTCAGACTAGTCTTAGGTCAAAGGTTTCCCAAGAATACAGGACAAATATGAATCTCCTCCTACAGCCTAGGCACACACCCCCCATGACAGCAGACCTCCAAAAGCTCTAAAAGTCACTGAGACAAAAGGGGGGAACTGTCATCTATTGGGCAGCACCCTTTTTTTTTTTTTTTGAGATGGAGTCTCTCTCTGTCACCAGACTGGAGTGCAGTGGCATAATTTCGGCTCACTGCAAGCTCTATCGGGCAGCGCTCTTGATCACAAAGGACAGAACACCCACTCAAACTCAAATGAGCCAAAACATGAATATCTTCACTCCAGAAACTTAATGACCCAACAGTATTTGACTACAGGCACAGCTGGATCTTGGAAAATGACGTCATCAGGAACGGGTCTCTTCCATTTCTCAGGCTGGCATCCTCCTGGGTGGGCTTCCTTCTGGGTCACACAGTTCTCATGAGGTGGCAAAGATGCCCCAGCAGATCCTGATCATCCCATCAGCCCAGCAAGGACAGTAGAAAAGAGAAGCCTCTTCCTCAGTTCCCCAGCAGAAGTCCAGGGACTGACTCAGATCAGACAAGCTGGACTCACGAACCCACCTCATGATGCCATCACTGAGTATGTTTGATTGGCGGAGTCTGGGTCATTTGCCAGTCTTGGAGCTGGGAAGCTGGGGATTAAGAGTTGGAAAGGGGGCCAGGCACAGTGGCTCATGCCTATAATCCCAGCACTTTGGGAGGCCAAGGTGGGCAAATTGCTTGGGCCCAGGAGTTTGAGACCAGCCTGGGTAACATGGTGAAACCCAAATTAGCCAGGCATGGTGGTGCACACTTGAAATCCCAGTTACTAGAGAGGCTGGGGTGGGAGGATCGCTTGGCCCTGGGAGGTGGAGGTTACAGTGAGCCCTGATCAAGCTACTGCACTCCAGCCTGGGTGACAGAGTGAGACCTTGTCTCAAAAAAAAACAAACAGAGTGGAGGAAGGTTGTTTCTCACAAAGGGAAGCCCACTAAGAACTAGCAAAACAGAGAGAAACTGTCCAGGTAGGTGAAACCCAGAGATGCCCCTTCAGGGTGTTCAGAAGACCCCAGCCCCATGTGATGCATGCTGCTGTCTCCTGCCTACAGTGTCACGAGAACTGGGTCTGGTCAAGTGGAGCCCCGAAGGAGCTGACATGTCCCCACCACAGGTGAACACAGCCCCATGCACCACGTCCATGTCCCAGGAGAACCTGCAAATGGATGGTCTGTGCCAGGGTCGAAAGTCTTGTTTGATTAAAAACTGCTGTCCACTCCTCTATGCATTCTAGATTGATCAATATCATATTCCCAGTACCCCCAGCCTTCCCACCAAAATAGATTTAACCTAGAAAGAGAAGTGAGTTGCAGAAAATTAATCATTTTTTTATCCTCAAAGGACACCAGCGTGATGAATTTAAGCTTTGATTGGGGAACTTAGAGTCACAGAAATGGCCAAGTGGAGCCTGGAAACGTGAGTTCAGGTGGCCTGTTGTCCACAGTGGCATCGAGAGGGTCCAGGAGATTGTGTCATTTCTTCTCCCTTGCCTCAGTTCCCTTATCTGTAGAATGGGGATGATGTGGTAACAGCAGTGCCTACCACACAGGGTTGTTGCAAGAATTAAGTGAGTGTGTATGCTCGGCACATAGGAAGAATTAGCTACTATTTATGGAAACTGAATGGCAATTAAACAACATTAATAACATGCATGCACAAACACATCTGCACACACACACCCACACACTGCAGACTTCCGCCAGGCGGGCCATCACCATGCTCTTCCTTAGCCCCCTCCCTGACTTCTACCCAGGAGTGGGCCAGCAACTTAACATGGTCACTTCTCTTTGTACAATTCTCTGAGTTGGCCAAGCACCTTGATATATGTCACCTTGGTCTTTGAGCCCCAGCAGTCGTGAGTGATGGATATTGGAGTATTGGTTCATGCCACAAAGGAAAAAACCTTGACCCAGAGAGGAGGCATCTCTCCCAAAGTCAGGTGCCTGGGAATAGCTGTATCAGGACTTGAGCCCAGGACTCGGATGCCAGGCTCACCCCCGGAGTCATCAGCATCATGTGCAGCCAGCACCTCTGGGCTGGGTACCACTATAGGTGCTGGGGACACAGGTTCATAAGTCAGGTCGGTCCCTGATTTTCCTTGAGCTCACAACAGGTAAGGAGGGGGAGAGATGCTCCCCAAGTCAACACATGCTCAAGTTCATTTCAGATGGTGGTGAGTGATCCTGAGAAGAGGAAACAGGGTGACATGCTAGAAAGTGCCTTGGTGGAGGGGACTCCTGGGGACCGGGTGGTCAGGGAGGTGCTCACCCAGGAGGTGACACCTGGAAAAGCCCTGAAAGGTGAGAAGGGGCAGCCATGCACCGGGCTGGGGACAGCATCCAGCAGGAGCACGGTCGGTCACACAGGGTCCCTGGGTCGGGAATGAACCTGGTTGTTTGTGGCACAGAAGGAAGGTCAGCGAGTCCAGGAGAAGGGGGAGGAGGAGTGGACAGGCCCCTGGCGCCTGCACGTCTGGAAGCATCGCCAAGTTTCCAAGCATCTTTCCAGGGCAGAGAAGCCTCCACTCTGGGCAGGAGGGCTTGCTTCACCAGCAGGAGGGGTGGGGGAGCAGGAGGGAGCCCTCATGTCCCGGCTGCAAGTCCAGGGCTGGAAAACCAGGCGGGCCTCTGCAGAGGCTGCTCCTTCCCCATCCGGTCTCTGCAATCTGGTTGGGGCATCTCAGACTGAGGAGTAGGAAGTGTGACTGTCACAGGCCAGTGTCTGCTGACGAATCTCCCAGCCCACGAGGTGGCCTGCAGTGGGCTTCCCAGTGCAAGTGGAGGCGGCTTTGGCAAGGGGGTTCCCTCCCCTTTCAATTTCCTCCTGGTTCTGCTCATGAGAAACTGAGCTGGTTGGCTGGGCTTCCTTTACTCTATTTGGTTTTCTTACTCTCTGAATAAAAGATGAAAAGTCAAAACATATGCATAATGCAGAATTATAACACTTGGATTTGTTTAACTTTATCCCTGCAATTTCTTGAGTATTCTTGCACTTAAAGCACCCATTGTATAGGATAAGACATGCTTTGGAGAAAGTGATGTGACTCCCGCTTCCAGGAGTGGAAGGCTTTTTTAACTCAGCTGTTCACAGTGTGAGTCTGCGTATGCGTATACAGGTGTGTGTCATGTCTATGTATGAGTACTGACCATGTCTTTTATTTTCAGTATTCTGATGCTCTGACATTTCCAGGCCTTGCCGACCCTGGACAGCATGCTCTTCCCATGCTTGCCAATTCCTAAGAGACAGGAAACAACTCACCTGGAGCATGTCTTGCAAATGAAAAAAAAATCAAGAGCCCACACCCCAACCACCTCTTTCATTGGGCTCTCCCTCTCCAGGGCCAGGTACCAGACAACTAGGACAGCCCCTGTGTCCCAGAGCCTGCTGGAATGACTCAACTAACCACCCTAAGCCTGGTGACTCTGCCCGCCCATTCAGTCCTCAGTAAAGTCTCTTGCTCATGTCTCACTTCCTCCCTCTTCCTCTTGAAAGAAAGTGTGCCCCATGTGGCCCTGCATAGCACAGTTTTCCGGGTTCCCAGAGTTCCCCATGTGGCCCTGCAGAGCACGGTTCCCTGGGTTCCCCGGTTCCCCGTGTGGCCCTGCATAGCACAGTTCCCCAGGTTCCCAGGTTCCCCATGTGGCCCTGCAGAGCACAGTTCCCCAGGTTCCCAGGTTCCCTATGTGGCCCTGCATAGCACAGTTCCCCGGGTTCCCAGGGTTCCCCATGTGGCCCTGCAGAGCACGGTTCCCTGGGTTCCCCGGTTCCCCGTGTGGCCCTGCATAGCACAGTTCCCTGGGTTTCCAGGTTCCCCTGTGGCCCTGCAGAGCACAGTTCCCCAGGTTCCCAGGTTCCCCATGTGGCCCTGCAGAGCACAGTTCTCTGGGTTCCCAGGTTCCCCCTGTGGCCCTGCAGAGCATGCCGTGTCTCCTGCTTCTTGGGACCTAGAGTGTAATGAATGTCTTCCCACATGACAGTCCTTTCTGTGTCTGGGGATCTTACCTACCTGATTAAAACAAATCCCTGATGAATAGAGTGAGTCTCTGTGTCCCATTCTGCAGGCATGCACACAACAAATACACACGTATTCACAGCGTCCCTTATGTGTGCTCAGACATGTGAACTTTGCATCACAAAACCACCGAGTGATGTCAGAGGCGCCATGAATCATAATGACAGCTCCTGGCCTGGTATCCAAGAGACCTCAACACACTGCTAAGTCACTGTCCCCCGCTATGAGAACCGGTCACTCTCTTTGAGCCTCCAGTTGAAGGGGACTAAATTAATCTAGGATGACCCATATTGTGCCGCAGCTAATGACCCAGTTCACCTCTGGTTAATTTTCTGCTTCTGGGTGTCCTGGGAACGGGTGGTGTTTACTCCAGTTGGGACAAACCTTTATTAATGAGCCGGAGTGTTGGCTGCTCTGGGCGGAGTGTTTTAACAGAAATCAGCCCATGGGCCAGGGCCTGCTGAAGTTGCAGAATATGAATAAGGCCCTTTTCTTTACCCTCTCTCCTCTGTCTTGATTTGCATGACTAAGCTTTTATGCCTTTAAAAAAAAAATGTGTTTGTTTGTTTCTTGACTGTCGCTCCATCTCCTATGGAGGAAACAAATTACTTACTCACCAGGCAGGGACCTCAATTTGGCAGAAGTCCAGGTCTTTTCCTCCAGCAAAGGGGAGTGAGACAGCCACACTCACGCTAGTAGGACCATTTCAGGAGAGCTGATGTGGCCCAAGATGTGGGCTAAATGATTACACAGGTCCCCAGCAGACTCCTTAAGAGGAAAACAGTCCCTCTTAAGGAGTCCTAAAAAGGACAGCGGTTGGGAGAGGACAGAAAGTCCTTCCTTGTAAAATGTGACTCAAACTAACAAAGAGCTCCAAGGTATCTCTCAGTGAGGCTGTGTGTTGCCTATGGAAAGAGAAGATGTATCTAATTCTTTGTAGATGTGTGATTCTCAGCTCTATCAGAGTCAGTGCCAGGCTTTTAACACAAATATTTTATCACTTTCCCTTTACTCAACTGAAATGAAATTCATAGAAAATATAACCTAGCTACATGCATATTTCTTAGTCAACATAATTTCCCCAGAGGGATATAAAGAGAAAAACAAAGGAATTTATAATAAAATAAAACATTGTTCAACATGTAAGTGCCCTGGTGATATGGTCTGGCTGTGTCCCCACCTAAATCTCATGTTGAACTGTAGCTCCCATAATACCCACGTGTCATGGAAGGGACCTGTGGGGAGGTCACTGAATCATGGGGGTGGTTACTTCCATACTTTTCTTGTGACAGTGAGTGAGTTCTCAGGATAATCTGATGGTTTTATAAGGTGCTTTCCCCCTACTTCACTCTGCACTTCTCCTTGCTGCCACCATGTGAAGGAGGACAAGCCTGCTTCCCCTTCTGCCATGATTGTAAGTTTCCTGAGGCATCCCCAGCCCTGCAGAACTGTGAGTCAGTTAAGCCTCTTTCCTTTATAAATTACCCAGTCTCGGGTGTTTCTGAATAGCAGCGTGAGAACAGAGTAATACACCTGGCATGACTAAGCTAGAAGATGTAGTAATGTCATCAGATGCTTGAACTTGGACTCAAAATCGCAGTGAACGAAGCCACAGATGAAGACTGACTACAGCTGTACTGTTCTGGGCAACTCAGACACCACAAGAGGCTCTGCCATTGATAAGGTGATTTTCTTCAAATTGGTGAGCAACATTCAATAAATCCTGAAAAAAACTGAATACAATCTTCCTGTGGTTTACACCATGGGAACAGTGTGGTAAAACTCAGTTTAAAACAGTAAAAATAAAATTGTATTTCTATGTAAAATGAAATTCAGTTCTGGGCTCAAATCATTTCAAGCAGCTTTTTAACCTATGTGAACAACCAGCAAGTCATTCAAAATTACTGCCAATGCATGAAGCAGGAGCAGCAGTGGTGGGCTTCGGAGGATGTGTCCAGAGCTAGATCCTCTGGCAGGTGTGGATGTCCCATTTTTAGGGGATGAAATGCATTCAGAGAGAGAAGACACTCACCCGAGACCTCACAGCCAGAAAGGGCCGGAGTTGAAATAAAATTCTCTGGGATTCTAACCCCAGTGTGGTTTCCTGTCTTTCTTCTAATGTCCCTTGGCAGATCTTACAACAGCCCAGCAAATCTCACAGTCCCCATCACAAGACTGACCCATTCTGTCTTTGAACCTGAACCTGAACTTGAAGAGGAAGACCACCTTGACCACTGTCTATTAATAGACTGTTGGAGTGGGAGTGGATGCAATCAGACCCTTGCCTGGATCCCTTTTACTGTGCATGTGCAACTATGTTTGTTTTTTGTTTTTTGTTTTGACAGAGTCTGGCTCTTGTTGCCCAGGCTGGAGTGCAATGGCGCAATCTCAGCTCACTGCAACCTCTGCTCCCTGGGTTCAAGTGATTCTCCTGCCTCAGCCTCCCAAGTAGCTGAAATTACAAGTGCCCGCCACCACGTCCCACTAATTTTTTGTATTTTTAATAGAGACCATGTTGGCCAGGCTGGTCTTAATCTCCTGACTCCAGGTGATCCACCCACCTCAGCCTCCCAAAGTGTTGGGATTATAGAAATGAGCCACTGCACCCAGCCTGCCCCAGCCATTTTGAGTGGTGTCTGAAAATGGCTCACAGGCGTCCCCCTCCCCAGAGTACTGCCCTAGGCCACATGAGAACTTCTTTGTCCAATAAGCTGCAACCCCCATGCTCACCCTAGGGCAGCCCATAGCCAGTGACTAGCATGGAGATGCAAATGCCAGCCCCCTGCCTCAGACTGGGACCAACTCTGGGGTACAATTCATGCTCCCAGGCTTTCCATGGGACCAGGCTGAAGTTACTCTCCTTCCTTGCTTAGCTCTTTTTTTTTCCTGACCTATTCTGCACCCTCACTCCCTTCTCTCAGGAGCAGCTTCTCAATAAGTCACATGGATAAGCCCTCTGTCAAAGGCTCTGCTTCTAGGAAACCTGACCTAATACAGAGTCAAGACAGAAACCAAGAGCCTAGACAGGAGAATACTGCAATAGTCAGTTGAGAGATGATGATGGCTTGGACCAAAATGGCAACAGTGGAGATGAAGAGAAGGGATTGCCGACTTCAGAATATTAGTGACTGCATAAGGTGCTCTTCCTGTATACCAATAAGCTAAGTCAGGGGTCAGCAAACCACCTTCTACAAGGAGCTCTAAACCCTATTCATAGGAAGGGGCCCTTTTCCAAGTTTGTCCTTCCTTGGGTTCATTCTCTTAGCCCTAGGGAGCCATATATACTTTTTAAATATTCTACAGTTATTCTTTTATCATAGTTTAATAATTATTTATGTAACATTTTCTCTGTTTAAATCGCTGTGTGGTTTCTATCCCCTGATTGGGCCCAGGCTGCTATCCCAAGTGGGTGGAGCCCAGCAAGAAACAATAAAGAATAAATGTAAAGGCTTAGCTTCAGCATCATAGAATGCAATTTAAGAGGTTGAGTTTGGGAACGAGAAACAGTAACTTAAGAACCAGCACAAGATCCTTTCCAGCTTTAACATTCTATTGTTTATAATCTTTCCAATCCTCCCATAAAAATGGCATATTGAAAGATCACTTACTTGGAAATCAAAGAACACAGATTCCAAGCTGGTGTCTGCAATGAACTCTCTGTCTGATCTTGAATAAAACACTTCCCCTCCCTGAGTCTCAGTTTCCTCACCTGTCAAAGTACACAGCTACACTAGACAGCTACACTAGATGCCCCCTAAGATCCTTTCTACTGTGAATTGCCCATGGTTAAGTGAGAGAGATGTATGAAGCAGCATTTCTTGAACTCTAAAGTGCTTAATGATGGTAATGGATTCTCCCATGATAATCTGTGTCCATTTGACTAAGACTGGCAGTCACTTTCTCTCACACTCCACACCCAATCCATCAGCATTTTCTGACAGCGCTACCTCCCAAGTAGATTCTTCATCCACTTACTTTTCTCTTCTCTATCACCCCCACCTTTACCCAAGCCCTCATTATCTCTTGGTCGGAAAATTACAATAGCCTCCTTGCTGCAAACAATGTGATTTAGGCTGGGCATCTACTTTCCTTCCATGTGTCTGGAATCCTGGTGCATGCTAAGCAGCGGGTGCTGCCCCAGTAAAAACCCTGGATGCTAGGTCTCTAAACAGCTCCTGTTTTAGTCTGCTTTGTGTTGCTATAAAGGAATACCCGAGTCTGCATAATTTATAAAGAAAAAATATTTGGCTCATGATTCTGATGGCTGGAACGTTCAAGATTGGACGTCTGCATCTGATGAGGGCCTCGGGCTGCTTCCACTCACAGTGGAAGGTGAAGGGAGCTGGCGTGTGCAGAGATCACATAGCGAGAGAGGAACCAAGAGCAAGATGGGGAGGTTCCAGGCTCTTTTCAGCAACCAGCTCTCATGGGAACTGACAGAGTGAGAACTCCCTCACCCATGAGGGAGCACTTAATCTATGCATGATGGATCTGCTGCCACCATGACTCAAACACCCCCCATTAGGCCCCACTTCCAACATTGGGGATCAAATTGCAACACGAGGTTTGGAGAGGACAAACATCCACTCCACAGCAGCTCTCCACTCATGTTAGGTGCCCCTGCTCCCTGCCACCCCCACCGGCTCAAGCTCTGCTTTCACAAATACACATCCTGACGTCACTTCCTTGCTTAAATCTCCTCAATGACCTCCTACTGTAGTGAAATAAAATCCAAACTCCTTAATGTGCCCAAGGAGGCTCTGCACGATCTGGCCCTTAGCGTTCCTTTAACATGGAGACCTTTCTTGCTCCGGACTGTTGCACTCATTGCTTCTCCCACCAGGACACATGCTCCCTAGCACCTAGCATGGCTGGATCCTCTGCATCCCCAAGGTTAGCTTCCTCAGAAACCTTCCCTGACCACCCTGGCTAAAGCAGCCTTCCACAGTCATCACTTTTTATCAAACCATTCTTCACAGCACTTATCACAATCTGAAAATGTCTTATTTATTCATTTTCCATCTCTTGCTATCTCTCCAACCAGAATGGAAGCTCAGTGAGAACAGGACCTTCATCTTGCTCGGTACTTTACCCCCAGCACCTAGCACAGTGCCTGGGATAGTTTGTGCACAATAAATATTTTCTGAATGACTAAACAAAAGGAAACCTATACGATCAATTGCAGATAGCCCACCTCGTGTGCCGGCTTCCCGGTTCCAGGGTCCTAGTTAAGTCCAAGTGCATGTGCCCCCTTTTATTCCCATCTTCCTCTCTGGTACTCCATAGGCAACTTCACATATCTGTACCATGTATGAGTCAGGGCTTTAGTTGCAAACAACAGAACTCTGTCCAGTAAATTTAGGCAGACACTTGCTAAAACATAGCAGGTAACTAGGAGATCTACCCAGAAGGGCTAGATAATTAGACTTAAAGTTACATAGCCAGGAACTTGGTCCAAATCTTACCACAGAGCTGTTCACGTGAAAATACCTCTGGGTACCAACACTGTAGCCTCTACTACCCAAAATACCAATATGGGACTCTCACGTCTGATACATATCCCCTGTCAGTATATCCTGTGGACCTGGATGTAGCTCCTCCCACTAATGGGCCATCCTGAGAAAAGATTGAATGAGGCTGCTGTTTCTTAAAGTTACAAGATTCCAGTTCAAAATGTATGTCTGTGGGTACATAGCATTAGTACAACGAGAGCCACTGGACCTAGCCCTTCCTGAGTAAGCTAGCATAGGATAACTGAGTAATTGAAGTCTGCAGAAGATGTAAAGTTTGCTGAACACAGGAAAGTTGTTCCAAGTTTCTATATGGCTGAAAAGAAGAATAAATACTCACTGAACTCTTTAAGCAAGCAGCCATGGATGATCTGTTTTTCCCCTTTAAGCAACTAGCTCTTATCACACCAGAAAAGGTTGCAATAAATCATCCTCTAGTTACCTCTCAGTGGTGACAGACGGTGCCAAACCCACATGCCTAAAGGCCCCTGTCTTTTTAGATGATTGAATCGCAGTCAACGTGACTCCTGTCATTACTTTTTCTTGCTCAACATACAGTCAACCTCAGCATTGATGTGGCTGTGCCTGGAAGAGTTTTGTGTGCTACAAATCTGGGACAGACATAGCCTTGGAGACCATGGGATCGCTCCCAATTTGCATGTATAAAAGGGGAAATCAGTGAAGAAAGGGTTGCCCTGGCTCAAGACTCACCTTTCCTCTCCTCCCTTCTCTCTTTTATAAATATTCACTGAGTATCAGCCACAGGCCAAGCAATGTGCTAGAAGCAGGACATACATAGATACATACAGAAGCTGAGAAAAACATAGATGTGGTTCCTATGGCCATGGACAGTTCATTTGGGGTAGAGGTGGGGGAGGAGAGATATTAACCTAGTAGTCATTGAAACAAATGTAATATGGAGACTGAGACAAGTACACCTTTTTAAAGTCAATAAAATTATGTGGCTCCCCTGCTCAAAATCCTCCTGTGACTTCATCCCACACACACAGAGTGCAATCCAGCCTTCTACCAGCCCCCTGAGATGCAGCTCCTGCCTACCTCTCTGACTGTCCTGTTGACACTCTGTCCTGATGACTGGGCCCAGGCATGGGGGACTTTTCTCTGTTTCTTCTACCTTATTTTGGCCTTTATCATTCTAGGTCTCTGCTGCTCACAATCAAACCCAGTTCCACCGACACAGCACATTCAGGAGCTTCTGTCTTTATTTTTGGGGCCAGGTGATACCATAGAAGCGTTTAGACAGCAGGGTTTCATGCATTGAATGATCGCTCTGACTGCATGGAGGAGATGGGGTGGGAGTTGGATGTGGGGTGGGTGTTGGATGTTGGGTGGGGTTGAAGGGAGATCCTCTGTCCTCACACAGCATAGAGGATGCTGAAGCTTCCCAGACACAGCCTGCAGGGAGAGAGATTATGTCAAATGAAGCTGAGTCTTAGAGGCCAGGTAGACCCTGACTGTTCCATGGGTGGGTCACATTTCCAAACCCCAATGTCCCTGCCTGAAAATGTGAAGATTTGAGACTCTGGGACTCAGATAAGGACCTTTCTGCCTCTAAAGTCTTATGTGTCTGCCCAAGCTCCCACAACCCATGAGGGGCAAATCTTAAACCAGATGTTGCCATCTGAGTTTCTTGCTCAGTGTCTTGGCTTTTTCACTATCCCAGGCAAGGTCACCATGCCTGGTAAGAAATGAACAGAAGGAGGTTGGGCAGGATGGCCCACACCTGTAATCCCAACACTTTGGAAGGCTGAGGCAGATGAATTGCTTGCGTTCAGGAGTTCAAGACTAGCCTGGGTAACATGACAAAACCTTGTCTCTACAAAAAATGCAAAAAATTAGCTGGGTGTGGTGGCATGCACCTGTAGTCCCAGCTACTCAAGGGGCTGAGGTAGGAGGATCGCTTGAGCTCAGGAAGCGGAGATTGCAGGGAGCTGAGATTGCACCACTGTACTCCAGCCTGGGTGACAGAACAAGACTCC
Organism: Rhinopithecus bieti; assembly: GCF_001698545.2. Classification (NCBI taxonomy): domain Eukaryota; kingdom Metazoa; phylum Chordata; class Mammalia; order Primates; family Cercopithecidae; genus Rhinopithecus; species Rhinopithecus bieti. The sequence continues at coordinate 555,608 of NW_016830337.1, forward strand.
ATCTCAAACAAAAGAAGAGGAAGAGGATGAAGAAGAAGGAGGAGGAGGAGGAGGACGAGGAGGAGGACGAGGAGGAGGAGGAGGAAGGAAGGAAGAAGGAAGAAGGAAGAAGAAAGAAGGAAGAAGGAAGAAGGAAGAATCCCAGAAGAATCATTCAATGCATTCAGCTTTCTGGGCTGAACATGGCTGTGCCTGGAAGAGTTTTGTGTGCTACAAATCTGGGACAGACACAGCCTTGGAGACCATGGGGTCGCTCCCAATTTGCATGTATAAAAGGTGAAATCAGTGAAGAAAGGGTTGTCTCTGTTGCAACTACTCAACCAAAAAGAACCAGAAATGAACAGAAGGAGAGGTGGAATCATGACATCGGTCCTGCTTATAAGATCAGATATAAACAGGGGCAGGGGCAGTATGGAATCCTGTGACGGCAGAGAGACCGAAGGAGAGAAACACCCCTGCTGCCCTCAGCCAGTGTTCGTCGATGCTCACCCTCCATGAAGGCCCAGGTGATGAGGTCCCAATCAGATAGGGAAACATAGACACGCAATTCACTTAACTAAATGCCTTTGGAAAGTAATTGTTGCTGTGATGGTGTGAGAGCTGCTGGTGCAGCCCACACGCCCTCCACACACGGCCAGTCCTTGCTGGGCAGGTATCTGAGCACGAGCCCCAGGCTCCAGCTGAGGGTTTCTCTTGGCCCCTGGGAAGTGCTGGGAGCTGAAGCCCCAGATGCAGCCCTCTGCCAACCATCGATGGGAAGCAGGGGACTGGTATGATAGCACACACACCCCCGTCTCACTGCCCCACTCCCCTGTGGGGTTTTCTGGAATCACCTCCCAAATAAACTCCTTATTCTCAAATCCTCATCCCAGAGTCTGTTTCTGGGAACCCAACTCAGGGTTGATGGAAATCAAATGGGATAGCAGAATAGAACAGGAGCCAACAAACTTTCTGTGAAGTCATGGGCAGCGCAGACACGCAAAATTTAGAGGCAGAAGGGCCCTTATCTGAATCCCAGAGTCTCAAATATTCCGTTTCTCAGACAACAATATTGGGGGCCAGAAATGTGACCCACCTTTGGAACGGTCAGGGCCTACCTGGCCTCTGAGAGTCAGCTTTGCTCGACATAATCGCTCCGCCTGCAGGTCCAGTGTCTGGGAACCCTCAGCATTCTCTATGCTGTGCAAGGACAGAAGGTCTCCCCCCAACCTCATCCAACATCCAACACCCACCCCATCTCCTCCATGCAGCCAGAGGGATCAGATAGAAAATGCTTTGGGCTTTCTGGTCTACATAGTCTCTGTCGCAAATACTCAACCAAGCCCTTGAAGGCAGCCATAGATGATACACGGGCAGATCCATGTGGTTGTGTCTCAATAAAACTTTATTGACAAAAACAGGCAGCAGACTGGATTTGTCCCCCAGCTGTAGTTTGCTGACTTTTGGCTGGAGAGTGGCCAGTGGTGGACGAAGAGCTCCATTGGATGGCTCCATCAGATAGCCTGGCTGGGAGGCCTCCCAAGGGAGCAATGTGTAACCAGAAGTCACTAAATGAAGATCCAGAGGAGGTGAGGGCCAAGCAGAGGGAGCGGCAGGACCACCAGGCAGGAAAGCATCTAGATTACTAGAGGAACAGGGAAGCGGCCAGGGGCAGAGAACAAACAGAGACATGACAACGATAGGAATGGCAGTAATAGCTATGCAGCCCTTGCTGGGCTCCTGGCGCCTGTTGAATCCTCTCAATGTCATCCTCGGGTAAGTGTAATTGTCCCCACTTTCCAGAGGTGAGTGAAAGCACAGAGAGGTGAAGAAGCTGGCCCAGGCCACCCAGCTAGTTAGCAGTGGGCTGGAACACTTCCCCCCACCCAGGCTGGCGCTGCCTGAAGGGGTCTACATGGCATTCACCCCAGGGTCCTGTGTGGAGCTGGTGTGCAGCAGACACCTGGGGATCATGGCTGGTAATGACACGTGTCCAGCACCAGTCCTGTGCCAGGCCCCATCTAAGAGCTTCATACAGACTAATTCATCTAATCTTCACATCAACCCTATAGGTGGGGGGGCTATGATTGTCACCACGGCATGGAGGAGGACACAGAAGCACCACAGAGTTAAGTCATTTGCCTGAGGTTGTGGGCTAATGAGTAGCTGATGAGTGGGGTTAAATCTCAGGCCATCTGACCCCAGAGCCCCTTCTGTAACCCAGGTAGACACGTGCACATGCACAAACACAATCACACACACATACACACCCATACATACACACATACACACATACACACACATACACATACAAGTACACAAATACACGCACGCACCAGCCGCTCCAGAGAAGCTGCAAGTGAAGCACTTACTAGGAGAATGTTAACCCCCCACGGAGAACAGCCTGCGTGATATCTGGGAGGCTGATCACCGTGAACTGTGACTGTTGGAGCTACAGCCCCAGGTACAGGCAGAGGCGGGGCATCTTGGAATCCTGATTTTTGTGGCTCCCACAGAAGATCGTCTGCCTTATTTTTCCAATGGTGGATTTTCAGATGCAATACAGCTCATAGCTATGCAGCGCTTGCCAGGCTCCTGGAGCCCATCTGATCCTCCCAATAGCCTCATCGGGAAAGTGTAACTATTGTCCTCACTTTCCAGAGAAGAAACACGAGACACAGGGAGGTGAAACACCTGGGCCGAGGTCACCCAGCTGCATCAGTCAACCAGGTGGGCTGACTAGCACGGGCTGTGAAACAGACTGCTGCTAATCCAGGTTCTATCTCTTACTCACTCTGTGAGGAACAGGAAACACGTCACCATTCCAGGCCTCAGTTTTCCTATCTGTGAAATGGGGCTAATAACATCACTTCTCCAAGGGCTGTCAGGCGGACTCAATGAGATCACGCCTGTGAAGTGCTTAGAGCCATGCTCGGTACACACCAAGTGCTCACTAAATGCCTGCTGAAACAAATAATGTCCTATGCAGAAGCAGTTCCCTCCCTGACCCCTCAGCACCAGACAGCCTCTATGAGCCCTCCATAAACAAAAGCCATGGGTGGTATCATTGTTTTGAAGCATCGCTGTTCTGAGAATGAAATCTCACACATCAACCAGAAAATTTCCCCAGCCTTTGTTCAGCTGTGCTGAGCTGATATGGATCCAAGGTCACGTGATTATTTTTTTCCTTTTCTTTGGCTGTTTCTTTTCTGTATGAATCAATAAAAGAGATAACAACGGTACCTGGATTCCGTGTTTTAACAATTTTAATAATGCACAGGAAATTGGATGGCTTAGGGACTCCACGTCACAAGGCGAATCGTCCCTGTCAAAGGACCAAGTGGAAGATGAGATTCAAGGGCAGGAAAGAGAAGGGCCCAGGGGGTGGGAATGGAATAATTTGATGGGCTTCAACAACCTAAATTAAATTAAACCTTGTCACTGCTTTCTACATATCACAGTCTTCCAGTTAGGGGAAGAACCGGCCCCTGCAAGCAGTGAGTTGAAAATGAGGAATTTAGTTCATTGCATCTCCAGTTAGAATAAAGCCATGTCCCTTGCTCCACAGTTTCTCTGGCCCTTCTGTTCCCCAAAATACAAACACGTGGCTGTCCCCACCTCCCAGCCTTGAACTCACTGTGCCCTCTGGCAGACTTTACACGCCCGTCCTGTCCTCCACATCCAAGTCTCAGCCCTAACGGGTCAGAGGGGCTTCTCCCCAGATACCGCAGCGAAGGGGGGCCCATCCTGCTGCCCCCACACCCCACGAGTCCACTACCCTGCTGTACTTTCTTCACAGCACTCTCTGAAAAGGTCTTATTTACTCAGCTGTTCACCTATATTTTGGTGAATTTTCAGGGTAAGCCCCATGAGAGCAAGGGTCTCATCGTTCCTGTTTACCTCCCTCTTCCAGACACCTAGAATGTGGCCAGGTACGTGGTGTAGGTGCTCAATACATCTTTGTCAGGTGAGTGAGTGAATGAATGAATGGATGACTTGGCCACTATCTAATAAGATTTGCTACTTTTCCCTTACCAAGTGAATTGGGCACAATCCCCAAGCCATGTGTGTTTGCCCATCGTCCTGTGATGCCTTAAACAAATCAGATTCTTTCCTCTTATTTGCCTATAAATACCAGCCTTCCTGGAAAGACCCAGAATGCCTTGAGGGCAAGGAGTGCGCTCTGTGCCTCTCTGCATCCTCCACAATGCTTTCCACTTGGCCAGCTCTCAAAAGATACCCCAGGATTGGATTGGAAGGATCGAATCAGATTGGATTGAATCAGATTGGGTCAGTGTGGGTTGGATCAGGTCGGGTTGCATTGCATTGGGACATGAAAAGCCGAGTTATCATCTAGAAAGTTTGCTCACTTTTAGGGTATTTCAAATGACGCACTCTTCCATCAGTAGCAGCTCTTTGGCCTCTACATAGTGGACCTTTACATAGACCACTCCCTCTGCCCAGGTGCCTTTCCCTCTCAGTCCCACTTCTGGTGAACTCCTACTCATCCTTCTATTTCTGTCACTTCTTCTGTGAAGCCTTCTCTGATTTCTCCCTTGTTGGCCCACTCCCATCCTCAGCCCAAACATTGATCCCTCTGTCTCTATTATAGTTCAGTTTCCATAGTGCCTCACCCAGGTTTTTCAAATGGTAAGAGAAATACACACAGAGAAATTGCTTTTTGAACAAATGATCAAAGTAACTACAAAATGAGGTAGAAGGAAATCTAAGAACTAGATGGAGACACAAGCCACATGTTTAATGCCCATTTTCCCCTGTGAGAATGTCAGCTCTGGGAGGCAGGAATTCTGTTGTCTTCCTAGATCTAGTCTCCACTTAGTGTAAAACCTCCCATCCAGAGGCCTCAAAAAGCATGTGTTGGCCACAAACATATGATGAGGCCATTGAGGGAAGAGGAACTGAGTCTGATGGGCATCCTAAGAGGATCAAGAAGGAGGCGGGTCTAGGCTGGTACTTCAAAGAAAAGCAGACTCACGTTCAGTCAGCAAATATGGGTTGAGGTCCTACTATGCACCATCTTCTGTCCCAAGCACTAGAGTAAAACAAGGTTGTGAACAAAACACAATCCCTACCCTCTTGGATTTGGCCTTCTAATGGGAGGAAAGACAATAACCAACTTCAAAAAGCAGATATGCAATACAGATGATCCCCAACTTAGGATGGTTTGACTTAATGATTTTTCAACTTTACGATGGTGTGAAAGTGTTCTGAGCATGTTTAAGGTAGGCTAGGATAAGTAAGCTATGATGTTTGGTAGACTAGGTGTATTAAATGCATTTTCAAATTAACAATATTTTCTACTTATGATGGGTTTATCAGGACATAACCCCATCATAACTCAAGGAGCGGTTGGAGTTAACAACTGTTAACAACAACTCACTGTAACCTCCACCTCCTGGGCTCAAGTGATTCTCCTGCCTCAGCCTCCCAGGTAGCTGGGATTACAGGTGCCTGCCACCACACCTGGCTAATTCTTGTATGTTTAGTAGAGTCGGGGTTTCACCATGATGGCTAGGCTGGTCTCAAACTCCTGACCTCAAGTGATCTACCCACCCTGGCCTCCAAAAGTGCTGGGATTACAGGCATGAGCCACTGCACCTGGCCAAGGAGTTACTTTAGACAGGTGGTCAGGAAGGCCTCCTGAGAGAGAGGACATTGGAGAAGAAACCTGAATTCATTACTGGGAGGGTAAAGCATGCAATCTGGCTCCCAAGCAAAGAGCATTGCAGAAGGGTAAACAGAGAGTAGAAACAACCAAGATGGGCATGAATTTGGCCTCTTAGAGGAAGAATAAGGGGCCAGGGTAGTTGGCTGGAGGGAAGGAGGCCAGGAGGGGAAGCAGGTGGTTCAAGAGGCATAACAGGGACCATGAGAGGTGCACACCCACAACACATGGGAGCTGACACATGGGTCACATACCATCGTGCATTCACACCACCCTTTGGGGAATTTTAGTATTTTGAGTATTTGCCAGCAATTATTAGTATTCTAATATCATAAAACCCTTCAGAAAAAAATGCTTTAGAAGCTGTTCTCAGTATTGGAAATATGTCCCAAATTGATCAGGGTATAAGTATTTTAGGAAGGAGATCTCATCCTCCCTAGCCTGACCCCCTGATCTATTAGCAAGACCTCTCTTTGTCAGGATGCTAATTTCATCCAACAGGGCACAAAAAACATCCAAGCCTCTTTCCTGTTCTGCTGCCTACCTGGAGTGATGATTTCTGCTCCTTCCTTGTAAAAGGACCAGAGCTATGAAAATGAGCACTAAACCCAAAGATCAAAGAATGGTTACTTCCATTGCAAGTAGCCAACCAGAATACCTGGAAAATAGGAAACCTGCCCTGTCCCCCATTGTTCAGATGGGAGGAATTGAGCTTACGAAGGACCGCACAGGATCTCACCACCAAGACTGTGGTCTGTTCGTTTATGAGCTTATTCTGTCAAGGTCTGTTGGCTTTGGTTTTGTGTGAGGTTTAACAGGATTTCAGGCTTGGGGGTGGTCTCTGGATGTTTTCCTCCTTCTTCCTTTTGATGCTTAAAAATATCCCACAACACTAAAGAAACAACCGTGGCTGAGAAGATTAGAATTATACAAAATGTAATTCCCTTTCATGTAAGTGTTGAAGGGTGTCCGGTCATCTCTGGAATTGTGATTTTCCTCTCCTCGTACAAAAGTCAAAAAGCTGAGGATTTGGGTTAAAGAAAAATGGCTATGAATAAAGTATGATCTGCAGGTGACCTTGCTGAGCTTCCAGTTTCAAGCCCTAAAATTCCAAAGCAGAACATTTGTAAAACAGCAGTGATAGAGTATTCAGTCAACTACCGGGTCACACAACACAGAGAAGAGAAAATAAATTCGGTATCTGTAGGTTTATCATTTCTCTCTCTCTCTCTCTCTCTCTCTCTCTCTCTCTCTGTGCGTGTGTGTGTGTGACACACTGATTCACAATGAGTATAGTATTGTTTTCTAGGGAGTTTTGAAATTATGAGGGGTGAATTTTTGGTTCCACAATGATTGAAATTATCAAAGGCTAATTTTTAAAGATAAAATCATGACTCAAACCATTATCAAAAGAATATGTGTCAACAGTTTTATTTAACTCAGTAATGGATGAGGGAAGTGGAAAGGTTTTAAAACCAATTCAAAAGGAAATTCAAAGAGCAGACACATTTATAGGCTATTAGGAATGCTGAAATGCATTTGATTAATAGATGCAAAACTGGCTTCTTTCATAATGGAGGAAGGGAGTGCATTGTACCTGACTAGACATAAAGTGTATCTCTATGGACAGGAATTGCATTGCTCTGAATTTGCTACAAATAGACGTATCTATAAAGAACTGGAAAACAGTCTAGTTAGAGACCATGAAAGACAAAGATCACCTGGGTTGATGAGCTAGTCAAGACACACACTAAACTTCAAAATTTTCCCCATGTTTTCCTTACGAGGGCTCCTGGCATTTAGTAGACAGGAGCGCAGGACGTTATAACTACCACCCCATGCAAAACAATTCCACACGACAAACAATTATCTTGGATCCTCCATGACTTTTAAATGTCTTTCTGGATATTCCCGCAGATAAAAACTCTATTTATAATAAATGAGCCTCAAATCTAACTCCATAGGAACACAAAGCATTCGATGTATCTTTTAATGCGCATTAAATGTGTTTTCTTCACTCCTTCTCTGCCTTTTAATTTTCTGTACTTCTTAGATAGGATGACTTTTGGTTATCTTGCATTTTTAAGTCCAGATGTATTCATCAATGGTAGAAGCAAATATTTCACTTGTATTTTACGCCTTGTAGCACATCTGTCCCCAAGCACATATTTATTATGCATTAACTTTGTGCAATTCTATTGTTTTGCTATTGTTATTACAAGCAATATTCTACAAGTTAGTTTCCTTTTTATTTCTCCTTGATATGATAGCTAAGACAATAGTCTGATTTCTTCAATTTTGTATATAGGTAGGTCATATTATTTATGAATTTCATTTCAGGAGTGTAAGCAAGCTTTATACAATATTTGTCATAAAGCTGGCTGTTGAGTTAGTCTGGTAGGGCTGACAACCACTGTTTCCTCAGGTGTTTCTGTTTCTCCGGTAACAGCATCCCAATTCTCTTTGGGGGAACAAAGCTTGTCCCCGTGGATACAGTCTGGAGGACCTGCCAATCAAGGTGACAAGTCCTGCACTGGCCAATCTGTGCTCTCCTCTTAGAAGCTGCATCTTAGGTAGGGTGACCAAGACATCAAATGCAGTTGAAACTGCTTTACTCTGGCAGCCTGAGTCAGTTCCTGTTGCTTACAAAGAGCCCCAACCCAACACATAACAAAGAAAATAAACCATAAGCAGAAACCCAATAAAAGACAAGTCTTAATGGAATGTGGCATTTCTACCTAAAATATTAATAACGATGATCTTGAAAACCTAAAGAACTAGTTCGAGGCAAAGAAACCTTGCATTCAGCCTTTGACAAAGACTCTCTCCTTAACCAAATGTTAACCAGGTCCTCTGAGCCTTCTTCTCAACTAGACCTTCGCCTTGGTCCCATGCTTGTCAGACTTGCCTAGCTCTATTTCAGCAAGAATCCTGATAAGTCAGTTCAGAAAGCATCCCCTCAACACTCACCCTAGATATCTGGTCACCCTGGCCTTGCCATCAGCCAGAACCTCACTTGGTCAAGTCCAGCAAGAATCCCTCCACTCTTGATGTCTCCTTGGTAAATTTCCATCTACAACCTTGCAATCTGCTTCTTGGTTGTAAATCCTGGCGTGTTCTTGTATTCAGAATTGAGCTCGATCTCTTTTCCCTGTTAAATCATCTTGACAGCTATTGCAGTTGTCCCAAATAAAGTCTTCCTTACCATTCTAACAAGCATGGGAATAATTTTTTCTTTAACACCGTTCACACAAGAAACATATCCTGGGCTCCTAATGTGGGGCAAGCCCTGTGCTGGGCAGTGGGAACAAAATGACAGACCCAGAGAAGATCCCTGTCCCCATGGAGTGTATGGGGTGGCAGTGAGGGAACAGGACACAGGAAATGGCCAGGTTGACTATTGCAGGCGGGCCTTATAAGAGGATGGAAGGAGGTGTCTAAATAGAATTTTTGTAAAACAAATCACATGCCGAGATCTGCTACTTTGTAAAAATGATAACTCTTATGTAATACGGGCAGCCGGCCCCTAATTTCTCTTGTCTCTGAAGTTCCGGATTTACTGTCTGAAGTGTTCCAGAAGTGGCGAGTCCTGGTTCAGCAAAGGTTGTTTTCATTTGCATTTTGAATACACCAGAGACTGCGGTGCCAATCAGCGTGAGAAACTATTTTCTCATACAATCCTCAATTTATGTAAAACAGCACCTTTCTCTAGTAGTCTTTTTCATTCATTTATAGGCCCCTGGCTGAGGCGCTGTCAAAACTAATGGCTGCATTCTCAGAGGGCACAGGTGACCTACGGATGTGGGCTTCATTCTCAAGGTCACTTTCACGTGAGATGTCCCCGACTCGTCCCTCCTCAGGAATGAGATCCTCTGCCCCGCCACTCTTGGACCACAGCCACCCAGTCCTGGTCACCTAGGTAATTCATTTCCTTCACTTTGGGCCAAGTTATGTAATTCCATGCATTTATATTCATCTCTTCCAAGTTGGACCCTAAGTGTCCAAACTGAACTTAAGCAAGTGGGGCTGCCAGTTATTTAACTAGACTTCTGCTGGGAGTCAATTGGCTAAAAAGCAGAAACAGACCCTGGAAGCATGATGAAATTAAATATCTTGCAGCTTTTCAAATTGCCAGAAGTGCAGAAAGGCTGGCAGTGTAAAACAACTGTTTCTGGCCCCTGCCCCCTCACCTTCCGTCACATCCAGGGCCAACCACTTTTGATAGTTTCTGAATCATGTCTATATTTCTGAAAGCAAGACATCTCAAGAGTAACAGCCCTTATCCATGCTGTTGTATGGATCAGTAGTGTGTTCCTTCTTGTTGCCGAGTAGTATTTCATGGCATGAACAGACTACCGCTTAGTCACTCATTCCCCTGTTGGTAGACATTTGGGTAATCTCCAGTGTGGGGCTATGATGGATGAAGCTGCTTATGAACATTCTTATTGACATGCTTTTGTTTCTCTTGTAGATATACCTCGGAGTGGAATTGCTGGGTGATAGGAGAGATGCATGTTTAATTTTTTTTAATTGCCAAAACACTTTTCAAAGTGGCTATCCCATTTCACATTCCCACCATCAATGTATGGGACTTCCAGTGGCTCCACACTCTCATTTGGCCAGCTGTAGACATCGGATGCTGGCTTGCTGCTGTAACATACAAAGGATTTAGCAGAGGGCTCTTCCCAGTAGCATAATTTTTACCTCCTACTTTAGAAGTAGGAAAGATGGCTCTGTGAAGGTAAACAGCACAGATTTACTACTGTCACTTACTACTGTAGAAACTTGGAGGAGCTGTTGCATTTCTTTGTGTCTCTATTTCCACATCCATTAAATGAGACAATAATTGTTCCTACTCCGTAATGTCGAAAGTACCAATTTGAAGATTGCATGATATGTAGTAAACAATAAATGTTAGTTACTACTATTCTGTTAGTCTAGTTACTATTAGTTACTATTATTCTATTTGGGGTTATCCTGGTCATTTTAAGGATTTAAACATCTTTATTTCTTTGTCCAACTGTGGACAGTGTCTCTTGGCTCCCCGCTTTGTAAGATAATGCTCCTAAAATACGCATAAAGATGACTTCTATGTGCCACTGTTTGGGAAACATCATTTATAAACTAATACAGTCTTCACATCAAATATCGGATTCAGGTATTATTAATTATGCTCAGGATGGAGATAGGGAAATGTAGGAGCAGAGAGGGGAGATGGCCCACCCAAAGTCCATAGCCCAGAGGTGGCAGCACCAGGACTGGGACCCAGGCAGGTGGAAGCCAGGGCCCACACGCTTCCCCACTGCTACTGGATCTCCTCTTTGTCCAGGACCTCCTTACCCTTACCCACGTCTCCACCTCCACCAGGCATATTTGTCTCTATAAATAAGGTGTACATCGTAAACGTTTAAGAAAAAGTGGAATTTTATTTCTCTCTCTCTTTTTTTTTTTTGAGACAGAGTGTCACTCTGTCTTCCAGGCTAGAGTGCAGTAGCACAATCTCGGCTCACTGCACCTCCGCCTCCTGGGTTCAAGCAACTCTCCTGCCTCAGTCTCATGAATAGCTGGGATTACAGGCCCCCGCCACTATGCCCAGCTAATTTTCGTATTTTTAGTAGAGACAGGGTTTCACCATGTTGGCCAGGCTGGTCTCGAACTCCTGACCTCAGGTGATCTGCCAACCTCAGCCTCCCAAAGTGCTGGGATTAGAGGCGTGAGCCACCATGCCAGCCTCTATTTTCATATCAGATTAGACATCCACCCAGAAGGAATAAGAGATATTTGAAGACATTCTCCCTGGCCTGGACCACAGAGACACCAGGTCATCTGTGGGTTTGCTGCTCATTGAGAAGACTCTTCAGAAGCGCGTGAGTTTCTGACATCTTTGGGCATCCTGGCCCGACTGCCTTTCGGTCATCATTTTGGGGAGAGCCCAGATGTCCTGAACTCAAAGTGCAGCTTCCTCCACACCAGTCTGTGGACAAGGCAAGTCCTTGAACCCTTTGCTTCAGTTTTCGCATCTGTGTCTTCCCTAGTCCTCCTACTCCCCAGGCAATCACATCCTGACTGAAGCCTATACGTACTCATTCTATGCTGAGCGTTCTAAAATATTTCAGTCCTACCTCTACTTCTTCCTGAAATCTCTCCTTGTATATCCAACTGCCCACTGAATTCCTCAAACATGTTCTTAACAAAGCTGAACTATTGCTCAACCTCAGGCCCCAAACTTTTTCTTCTCACAGTCTATCCCATTTCAGCAAATGGAAATGTCACCATTCCAGTTACTCTGGCTGCAACCCTAGGAGTCTTCTTAGCTCCTTCCTTTCTCTTGCTTGCAGCACCAGCTGAAAATATGCAGCCAGAAGAACTGCCCAGCTGAGCCCAGCTACCCCACAGAACCATGAAAGATAATGAAATCTTTGTTGTTTTGAACCACTGGTTTGTGGTTGTTTATTGTGTGTCTCTAGATAACTGAGACATGGTGCTTTCATAGACAAATATTTTAGCTACATCCTTGATATAAACTACCAGCTAGGTCTTCAAATATGTCTGCTTTTCTATGTCCCAAACTTCAGAGCCAGCCTACCACAAGAACAGTTTCCCTGCCACTACTGGATAATACCTCTACAATTACTTAATATGTTTTTTTTTCAAAGGGACTATAAAAGTTGGATCATTTGTATAACGTAGCCTGCTACTAAGAACTAGTAATACTAACGATGGCTGTGCATATTGACTGAGCACTTACCATGGGCCACCCATAGCTCTAAGGGCTTTCCATATGGTTGCTTGTCTAATCTTTACCACAGCCCTATGAGGAAGATACTATTATTGTCACCATTTTACAGTGATGACAATGAGGCACAAAGAGGTTACCCAAGGCCTCACAGCTAGAAAGCCAGGGAGGTGAGACTTGACTCCCTATTGTCCAACTCCAGAGTCTAAATTCTCAACTACCTCTCTGAACAACAACAATAGCCACTGGTATCTATCGACTTCTTGCTACATCTCAGACACTTTTCTAGCTCATTATTGATTTCTCCCCACAGCTCTTGGAGGTAGGTCTATTATTATATGCATGTTACAGGTGAGGAAACTGAGGCACAGCAGGGCTGAGTCACGCAGCTGAAAAGTCCATGGCAGGGTCAGGATTCAAGCCCAGGCATTCAAGCTGCAGAGCTCACACCCATAACCAGTCCCCCATGTACCAGTGAAATAACATTCAAATATACCCATAACCATCAGGTAGCAAGATTTTTCTTGCTGTCTAACTCATTTCATGAGCCACCATGGACAGGTAGATCACAATTTGGGAAGCATCTTCCCAGCCTCAGGTGCCTCCTACCTGGGGCACCAGCCTACTCACCTGGGTGGCCTACCAGATGCTGGTGGAGCTTTATTTCCATCCGGGGCCCCTGCACACCCTCCATACCTAGCTGTCCCTGGATGCAGGGTCCTCACTGCTGGAGGCTATGCCTACCCAGGACCACATCCAGCTTCCAGGGCTCCTACCCCTTCTGGCCTGCCCCCTCCCTCCTACTCCCTCAGTCCAGGACTCTCATCCTGACAGCCACCCTCTTAGCTGGAGATGAGAACACCACTGGCATCCACATTCCACCTGGATTTACATAATCAGGCACATTTACTGCCCTCACTCTGTGCCATAATTACTGACTTGCTCTGCATTCGACACTTTTCAACTCCATGCACGTCCCTTCTCCCTCCTGCATTTTTAAGGTGGTTATTACAGATATGGCAGACCTTGGCTTTCCCAGACATGACTCTGGCTTTAAAAATGCAAAAAGATCAATGCCCTACTTTATGTAATTATTTCTGCCCCTAGAATCAAGGCAAGAGCAGATGGGGCACACTTTGGAGTCAGCATACTTTATAACTAGGGGAAGAGTTGAGGCCTGTAGTATTTTCCACAGCACCATCTGCTCCCTAAAATCACACAAATCCCGCCTTGTCCCCTAGAGAGGGGCAGAATTTCCTGGTCCCCGTGAGTCAGACAGGACTCCTGGGCCAGGGTTTTTCATGACATCTGAGTCAGACAGAGAAGTCTGCAAGGGGGAAGTGATCCAATTGGCTATGGAAAAAAAAAAAAAAAAAAAAAGCAGTGTTCAAATTCTCTAGAGCAGGTTTTTTCCCCCAAATTTTTGAAGAAGGATCCATTATAAGACACACAGTTTTCATCAGAACATGAAATAAGTGTACACACACGCACACACACGCACACAAAGATGTTAGGAAAGTTATAGACTAACAACAGATGGAAGAAACAAAGCATGGGCCTTCACTGAATCTTTATTTTAAAAAGCAGCTGAAGAAAAGTTTATGAGATAATCAGGAAAATTTGAACGTTGACTAGATATTTGATAATATTAAAAGAATTATTGCTTATTACTTGTAGGCAAAATACTGGCATTGTATTTGTGTTTTAATAAGGAGACTTTCGCTTTTAGAGACACATACTAAAGTATTATGATAAAAGTGATATAAGGTCTAGGCCTCAAAATAATTCAAAAGAAAATAAACTAGTGTAAGGTGATATAGAGATGAAATGAGATTTACCATGCATGTTAAAGTTGGGTAATGGGTAAATAAATGGAAGTTTCTTATACTTTCTCCTATACTTTTGTGTATTTGAAAATATGCATAATATGTTTTATTTTAATTAAATTAAAGGACCTGTGGGGAAAAAACTACTGGATCAAAACTCCTAAATAAATCAAAGGAATTTCCAATCAGATAGTGTTTGCAATAATTATAGCAGGTAGTGTTTTAGAGTGTACTCTCTAAAACAAGACTATTTGGGTTTGAATCCTTTCTTTGACACTTACCAGCTGCATGGCTGTGGGCAAGTTACCTATCCTCTCCCTGCTCCCATTTCCTCCTCTGTAACTTGGAATAATAATAGTATCTACATGCTGGAGTTGTTAAGAGGATTCAACCTGTTAAGTGCTTAGAGGTGTATCTAGCACATAGCAATCACTATCCCAGTAGTAGTCATAGTGGTGGCAGCAACAGCAGCAACAGTAGTATGCAGTATTCAGGAATCTTTTTTAATATTGAAGCCATGCAAAAAACATGCTGCAGCTCTACATGGCTTTGAAGGCATTAAAAAAGAAAACTTTAGACAAAGTTAATTTAACAGAGGTTATTTGGACAAAGAACAATTCAAAAATCAGGCAGCACTCAGAACCAGAAGAGGTTCTGAGGGCTCAACTCAGCAAAGTGGAGAGCAAGTGTTTATAGACAGAAGTTGTAAATAAAGTACAAAACTAACTTGATTGATTACAGCTAGGCATTTGCCTTATTTGGACATGGGCTGACCTGTTGGCTGCCTCTGATTGGCTGAAGCTCAGCAGTTTGTGATTGGCTGAAGCTTGGCAGGCACTGGTGATTGGCTGAGATCTGGCTATCTGTTACAAAAAATCTATACTCCTAAATTAGGTTTCAGTTTGTTTATATACTAAGGTAGGTTGCAGAGCTTTATGGAAGAACTCAAAGTACAGAGACAGCCTCAGGCTAATGGTCTCCTACTTATTTAATTTAACAAAGTTAATAGGGTGTAAGTGGAAGTGAGGTGTGACAGCTTCTTGGAATGTTCTTTGAAAAGAAACCTGATACTTTGAGCCCTTTTGACTTCATACCTTCTTCATTCTGGTTGCTTTGGGGGCAATACATCTGGGGCTGGGGTTGGAGCTGGAGCTGCCATCTTGGACCATGTACTGTTCCTGGGAATAGAAGCCACGCCTGGCAGGGAAACCCGAATGAAGAAATCAGGTCCCTGGGTGCTTGGTCAACTAGTGCCAACATGCCAACCTTGAGCTATCGTCCCAGACTACCACGTGGGAGAAAAGTACATGCACGTCTGTTCAGATGTCTGTGACTGGGAGCACCATTACTCACGGCAGTAATCTGGATCAGGTAATCCTACCTGGTACATTAAGTTGTAATTTGTTTATCATAAATCATAAGAATTGTCATCGCAGAGGAGAGAACACAAATTGATACAGCAAAATACTACACATCTGGAAATGCAAAGGGTGTTGTTCAGCTTCCTTTCAATATATGGAGCTGAGAGGAGAGGCAATGAAGTCATTCTGAGTCATCTTGCCTCAGAGATTTATTTATTCCTCTCTTTTCTATTTTTATCAAATGTCATGGTCTTAGGTGAAGCAAAAACATGAAAAGAAGACTCATGAGTGTGAGCTGTAAAGCCATGTTTAAAAGGAACCTGACAGGTTGAGGTAGAACATATCATGCTTTTTCCTAGACTGCATGCTTTGTCCTCGATCCTTGGCTAACAGCTCCTGATCTGAGCTTCCAGGCCCTATTTGAATGATACCCCTTCTGGGATGCCTTCTCTCAGACCCTAAGAGAGCAGTGGTCAGACGTCTAGCGTTGGACACACACTAATACATTCTAAACATCTGCAAACACATCCTGAGCACTTTGTAGTCTCTTGCCCAGTACCCATTCCCTTCTTTCACTATTATTAGCTTTTGTGGAAGTTTTCCTTCCCAATTTCCAGTTCACATGACCTGGTGGGGCCCCTCCCTTGGCCTCAAGAATGGAAAACATCCTGAAGCCCATGCCAGTCAGTATATACCATTATTCTGATTACAGTGATTGGTCCAGGAGTAGTCACATGACCTAAGCTGGTCCAATCAGAATGAATCTTGAGACTAGGACTTATGCTTCTTTTACGGCCAAGTAAGCCTCTAGGAGGCCAGTCCTCTCACATACAACAGCTATAAACTCTGGACAAACTTTTAAAAACAACGACCTGAAAGCACAGTAGAATGAAGAGAGGCAGACAGATGTGGGAGGGCAGTTGATGCTTGGACAGAGTTTCACCTGAGAGGAGATTTCAGTCTGCAAAAGGGGGACAACTAAAACTCCAACTAAAAATCGGTCATCTCACCCACTTGAAGAAACCAGAGGACCAGGCTCTGGGAAACCATAGCCACTGGAATGGAGGAGGGAGATTACAAATGCAGAGAGACATCAGAGACAGGGAGCCCCAAATTTTATGTATAAACTTTTCAAATGTCTAGCTGGTCCCTAAACTACATATGTGTAGGCAGACTACAAGTAGCCCAGCTAAGGCTGCCACAGAATTGAACTGAAATTTGAGCTATTTCCTACTCCAGGAAACATAAACCTTTTCGTTTTTTTTTTTACCTTTAGTAATGGAAGGCAAGACGTTTTCAATTTGAGTTCAGCCTCTTTAGCCGCTTGCTTAAAAAATCAACAGTTTTCACAGGAAAACAACAGAATCCAGAATTACTGTATTGGTCACAATATTCTGGATATAATGCAAAATTGCAGGAAAATATGACAAAGCCTCAACATAAAAAAATGTAAGAATAGAGACTTATCTGAAGATGACTCATATGTTCAAATTAGCAAACAAAGATTTTATAGTAGCTGTTATACGTATGCTAAAGGACATAAAGGAAAATTCATTCATAAGAAATGAAAAGATAGGAAATCACATTTAGAGCAAAACTCAGAATTGCTATGTGAGCTAATGGAAAATACTTTGACAAAATGTGAAACTAATTCTCAGGCAGTTCTTTTGAACCAAAGGAAGAGACTAAAACTTCCTGGGACCACAGAATAGAACTTGAGAAAGAAACAAATACAGCAGAAAGAAAACCTCAGAATCGGAGAGAAACCCAGTGTCCAGAAACCCAGTGTTCATAGGATTAAGTGCTTCAGTCTAGCCATACCTGAAGCCAATATGTCCCCTGGGCTTTCCTGTGAATCATAGCATGATTCAAGCAATCCTTTTATTCAAGCAACTTTGAGTTGAGATTTTTGTCCCTTGAGTAGGAAGAGCCATACTGATTGTCTTATGCAGGGTTCTCTCAGAGGGAGGCATGAAGAAAAATCTGAGTGAAAGTCATTTATTTGGGAGCCATAAAAGCTACAGTAGGGGAACAGGAAATTGAGACGTGAAAAAGAAAGGAAGCCATCCAAGGTAACTTAATAGGCAGGTTCTAGAATAGGCAATTCAGGCCGAAGGCTGTGAGGAACATGGTGAATTATCCCACTCAAAGGGCAAAGAAATTGGGATTTTGCACCACCAGCTCACTTCCATCCCTGATTGGGGCTGTCCCTGGGACATTAACTCTCTGGCACCTCCAGCCGGCCCCACACACAGGCTGAGCACACTTCAACAGCCAGAGAAAGTTAGTCGGCAGAGAGCCGCAGGTGCTCACAGTAGATGTCACTGACATTTATTTATAGGAACAGTGAGTTCCCAGGAGAGGCGGGCAGGGTACCAACAGCATCTGCTACACATTACACATGACCTTGGCTTGTGTGTGATTCTGAGGGTCTTTGAAAAAAAGAATTAGCTTTACTTTCACATTCCCATCCCCAGTGCATAGCAAGGTGTCTGACACGTACATAGTTGCAACCTAATAAATACTTGTTCTCTCTGAATGGCAGGAGGACGATTTCCTGTGGGGGTAGGGAAGACAAGGTCTGCAGTGACTGGTTATCTTCTAATTAAAGGCTAATGGAAAATCAAAATTAAAGCAGCAAGATGGCTGCCTTTAAATGATTTCCCACATGTTAAGAAAGTAGAAGATTTCCTGTACTCTTGAGAGCCAATGTTTTATTTAAGGAATGTTTTGGACTGTTACAAGTATCCCAGGGTATTGCTTTGTTTTATCTTCCACAGAATTAAAATGGAACATTTCTTTCCTGCCTATGGCAACTGGAATGACGAAGCAAAGGGTTAATATAGCATATTATAGGGTAGATCTTGGTCTCTCAGGAGAGTTGCCAGAAAGTGAAAGAAATGGCTCCTGTACAGGTTTTGTGCCCTTCCAAAAACGCTCCCAGTGGGTCAATACCTGGGCATTCAGACACATGGGGGAGGGGACAGGTACCATTTAACCAAAGAAATACTTTCAACTCAACACCTTCATTGAGTAGCTCCTAGAATTTCAATCCATAGAATTCTACAATTGTGGATTTTATTTGGTCTAATCCTTAACATCCTCATTTTGCATATCTCCAGAATTCCATTCATTCATTGAACAAATATTTTCTGAGCGTGTACTATATGCCAGGTGCTGTGCTGCGTGTGAAGACGCAGCAGTGAACAAGACAGAGAAAAGTTTACAGCCATGGAAGCTGGGTTATGGAGAAGAAAGTGATAATAGTGAATAATTCTATGGCACTTACCATGTGCCATGCGATAGGTTATGTGCCTTTACCAGTGTTCTCTGGTGAAATCTTCCAGAATTATTCTCTAATCTGGTGTTCTTATTACCCCAGTTTACAGGTAGGAAAAAAGTAGCATAGAGACCTTAGGAAACTTGCCTGGGGTCACAAAGCCAGAAAGTGGTGAGGTCTGGATTCAACCCTGCCCTCTGACTTGATTCCAGGTGCTCAACCTCCACCCTCTGACTGCCCTGCAGATTGTTTATTCCATAAACTTTCATTAACTGTCTACTGGGTGCCATACACTGTGCTACACACTGGGGCTGTAATGAGGAAAAATAAGTATGACTGCTGCTCTCATTAAGTTGACATTCTAGTCCTAGACAACGTAGGTCAATAAATTCATTCATTTATTCACTAAGTGAGTTATTACTAAATGACCATTATGCAACTATCAGCTCTAGGGTTGGCAAAAGTAAGAAAGACATGCTCCCAGCTAGAGTAGAGCGATGTGGAGGTGTGTATAATACCTACATCACATGCCCAGTTGAGGGGGTAGAATCAAGATCTGTGCATTAAGGTGACCCCAACTACATGTAGGTGAGTAGTCCAGCCATAGGGCAATACTTCCATGTCCAGTAAGTGGTAGATTCTGGAGCTTAAATTCAAGTGAAGAGGAAGCTTCCCTGTGCCATTCTCAGCCCAAATCATAGGCAAGACAGAGTGAAGTGAGGGCAGAGGCTTCCAGAAAGCAAGGGAAGCCAGTCTACAGAGAAGCTGCAAGAAGCAACCAAGAACAGAGATTTGATTCTCTCCAGCCCCAATATACCCAGAGTTTGAATGGTTTTAATCCCTGTGGATCAATTGAGGAAGTTTAAGAAGAAGCCATGTCCATACAGAACAATGCCAAATCCCTTTGAAATGCTAACCAGTTCAGCACAATGTGAACATGCATGTATATACACGTTGAACACATTTAGAGTGCTAATCAAGGTGACCAAGATACCTTTGGAATCTGATGAGGTATACTGAATACTGGTGACTGCCTAGCCAACATTTCAATGCCATCCACACACACACACACACACGCACACACACACACACACACAGTCCTTAACTTTTCAGGAATCCTGTTTTCCCTGCATCCCGGGGAATCAAGGAAGTTCATCCTGCTCCCATCCTAGCTACAACACTGTTCTAAGGGTGATCCCACTCATTTCATTGACAGGGATTTGGTCAAGAGTACACATATCATGCAACTGAGGTCAGGAAGATTTGAAAATGGGTTTGTTTGTGGTTTCTAGGAAACTCCCTGCTTGCTCTTCTGAAAATGCTTGCAAAGGGTATCTGATTACTTCTTCACCCAGAAGGAAGTCCAGCTTTGGGATGAAGTCAACACAGAGCAGCAGGGCAGAGATGGAAAGCGTCTGATCTGTGAAGACATCTTGGGATTGCTGGATCACCTATAGATTATATGAACCAACATATTTTGTAATTGTTTAAGCCAGTTGCCGTATAGGTTTCTGTTATTTGTACCAAAAAACATCCCGATACACAGTTAATTTGCAGTATGCTTTGGAGAGCTGTGAGCTGATTTTTATTTTCTCTCACATTTTCAACAAGAGTGTTCAAAGTTCAAACCACATTTGGGAGGTGCCAAACACCTTACCATCACCAAAGAAGCCATACAAGGAAGAATATTCATTTTGAAAAGGAGGTCGTTTTTTAATGGTTGGTATTGGGTTCTATCTTAAAAGCATAATGCGCCCAAAAATGGATCAACAAGGCCAGGTGCGGTGGCTTACGCCTGTAATCCCAGCACTTTGGGAGGCCGAGGCAGGCGGATCACGAGGTCAGGAGATCCAGATCATCTTAGCTAACACGGTGAAACCCCGTCTCTACTAAAAAAAATACAAAAAATTAGCTGAGCATGGTGGTGGGGCCTGTAGTCCCAGCTACTCTGGAGGCTGAGGCAGGAGAATGATGTGAACCCAGGAGGCGGAGCTTGCAGTGAGCCGAGATCGGACCACTGCACTCCAGCCTGGGCGACAGAGCAAGACTCCATCTCCAAAAAAAAAAAAAACAAAAAACAATTGATCAACAAAACAACCAAAAGTGCTGCTTCTTCAAAGGTCCCTTTACTTGGGGCCTTGCTCAGTTCTGCTTACCTAACGATGCCTAGATAAATGCATGAAAAGTAATATTTACACTTTTGCTTGGTAGCTGTGTGTGACTAAGTGGATGAGACCGAGACAGAGAGAGAATGAGGCAATGCAACAACTTCTCCCAATTCACTGTTTCCTGAGTTTTCTCTCTTCTGTTAAACTTCCTCAAATCAACTCTCCGAAATCACGGTGTGATGGGGAATGTGGACACTATTAACATTAATTGTTTCAGACCTGAAACGCAGACCCAGAGAATTCTTTGTTGCCCTTGGAGCTATTTTAAGGTTTAAGATTTAAACCATATTCCTATTTTCTATATATTTTCCAACATTTCCACTGAATGTAATCCATATGGATGGATTTTTTTCTTAAAAGAGAAAATATGGCCTTGGTGGGAATGCTGGTCTTGCAGCTGCTTCCTCCCCTGCAATCGACCCATGCACACAGCCCTAGAATCACTCCGGTTGGGAAGGAGAGAGGCTGCGTTCAATAAAAATGCAAAATGCTCCAGACATTCATGATTATCTGTGCTGTGCATGAATAACGACAGCAGCTTGCAAGTGGGCAGGACTTGGCAGAGAGGCCCCGTCACAAATCCACTGCCGCACCAACACGCTCCGACGAAGTGCCTGTGAAATCTGCCTTCAGTCACTAATTTCACACTCTAGGGACAGAGCTGCGAACAGCTCAGAGCACATAATTCTCATTTTAATAACAGTTTCCTTAACCTTCAGACATCCTTTTATGGCATTTCTTCCACCTTTTAAAAAATTAAAATGCTCAATTCCTTTAAAGTTAAGTCTCAGGTTTGCTTTCGTTTAATCATCTCTTTACTGTGTTGACTTTGCAAACAGAAGAGATTTTATTTTGTCTTTGGATCATTTGTGAAGCTGTTTCTGGCTCGGCTGCATTTTTAAAAAAACAAAATGAATCGTTCGCATATTCTGCATTCATTTTTTCCCTCTCCTGCAGCTTTCTAAATAATGTAGGTATTTTGGATGCTTTTGTCATGAGCACGGAATGCATTTGCAATGCCTTGCTAAAATATGCTTTTCATCTCCCTTCAGATCATAAAATGAATTTTCCTCTCTGGGTTTCTGCAGACCTGAGAAATACCCTCCTCTTCTAGAACGTGTTGCAAGACACAGGGGAGGGTCCTTTGGGACAGAGGAAAGAGTGAGGATCCCGAGTTGACAGATGGGCAGGCATCGACCCAAAGAGGGCAATTTGCAAGATTTCTGGTGGCTGGATTTATGAACCCCAAAAGGGTTTGCCTTGGGAATTCAGGTTTGATCATTCCTGTTAACTCAGGAGGGCATTCCCCTCAATGACTCAGACATAATATCTATTCAGATGATTGAATATTGTAAAAATCTGGTTCAGTTGCTTTAGAAAATACATCACAGGTTTGTTTCTGATATAAATTAGCTTGTTGGGGTTGTTTTTTGTGTTTGTTGTTGTTGTTGAGACGGAGTCTCACCTGTCACCCAGGCTGGAGTGCATGACATGATCTCAGCTCACTGCAACTTCTGCCTCCCAAGTTCAAGCAATTCTCTGCCTTAGCCTCCCGAGTAGCTGGAATTACAGGTGCCCGCCACCATGCTCGGCTAATTTTTTTGTATTTTAGTAGAGAAAATTTAACATTTTGTTCTTTGTGGATTTTCTTGCTTTGGTTTTGACATTTAAACTATTCCATTACAATAACATGTATCTTGATTTTTCAGAGTTTTGGCATCCCCCCCTCAAGAAAGCCCAGGGGAAGAACCTTAACTGATTAATCTTAGCCCGATTCCAGAATTTACTTCAAGCCTAAGGGTGAGGTGAGTTTAGGGCTCCCTTTCTGAGGACAGGAGTTCAGGGGCCCCCAACCTTTCCCTCATCAAGATGGTGAATTTGGATCTTGATATGGTTTGGCTCTGTGTCCCCATCCAAATCTCATCTTGAATTGTAATCCTCATGTGTCAAGGGAGAGACCTGGTGGGAGGCGGTTTACCCCATGCTGTTTTCCTGATAGTGAATGAGTTCTCATGAGATCTGACGGTTTTTAAAGTTCTCTCTCTCTCTCTCTCTCTCTCTCTCTCTTTCACACACACACACACACACACACACACACACACACACCTGCCTCCATATAAGACGTGCCTTGCTTCCCCTTCCCCTTCCACGATGACTATAAGTCTCCTGAGGCCTCCCCAGCCAGGAACAACTGTGAATCAATTAAATCTCTTTTCCTTATAAATTACCCAGTCTCAGGCACAGTTCTTTATAGCAGTGTGAAAACGGGCTAATATAGCTCTGTCTTGGAAAGAAGGAAGATTTAAGAGTTTGTAGCTGGGCCCAGATCTCAGCTCTCCTGAAGCTTACTAATGTCAAGAATTAAATCCCAAGTGAGCCACTGATACATGCCATTGGCTTCCCACCACCTGTCTTACCCTCTCTTTTCCCCTCTCTCTGTGTGTTCTCATAGTGACTTGTGGCATGGCTGGCATCGCACTTTCAGGATTATTCCACATCAG
The DNA here is from genome assembly GCF_001698545.2 of Rhinopithecus bieti. Classification (NCBI taxonomy): domain Eukaryota; kingdom Metazoa; phylum Chordata; class Mammalia; order Primates; family Cercopithecidae; genus Rhinopithecus; species Rhinopithecus bieti. Next base: position 579,145 of record NW_016830337.1, read on the forward strand.
AGCAGCAGAGTGCCAGAAAGTTCTTTGTGTGAGGGTCTCTCAGATGAAACCCCCAAACACCAGGATCCCAGTATCATCCTTGTGGACACAAGGCACACACCTGAGGAGAGGGTGGGGGTTTCCCAGGCAAGAATTTCAGATTCAGCTGTGATCCTGCTCAGCCCCACCCTCCACTGCTCCGAGATTGATGTAAAAGTCAGCTTTGTCACTCTCAGCACCCTTGTGTAGATGTCTGCTACATCTACACAAAATACCAGCCACAAATTTTGGATGTTTGCCCTCCAAAATGCCAACCCTTCAGACATGTGGGAATGTCTAGAAATGTATACTTGAGTAAGGGATCCCACCGGCCAGCTACCGACCATTTTCCCAGATGATTGAAGCCTTGGAGTTGTTTTGGATTGGTTATCATAGTGGCAAAAATGTCCTTTTAACCTCCCAAAACATATTACCCTTCTTTTCACAATAATGCAGGGAAACAAATCTGCCATGGCACCCTGATGGTCTTGCACATATCAACAAAGGCCACGCAGGCAGGGCTTGAACCGCAGCTCACTGGACTTTTGGCAGAAAGTCTCAGGATCCTCCAGGAACATGAGGTACCCTGGGCATCTTCCACTCACCTCCCTCTCTCCCTGAGAGGCTCATGGGACAGTTTCTCACTACCAAGCAGGTTCCAGTAGGTTTTCCGTCTTGCCCCTCAGAGCATCATTGCAGACCATAAAACTGCTCACTGCGCTCTAGGACTGGCTCCTCTGCATAGAGTGTCCCGTCAATCATGGCAGTCATTCAGGCCCTTGTATCTAGGTGTCACCTGCCTAAGGGACCTAGGAGCTTGTATTAGGCTGCTATTGCATTGTTATAAACAAATACTTGAGACTGGGTAATTTATAAAGCAAAAAGGTTTAATTGGTGCATGGTCCTACAGGCTGAAGCAATAGCACCAGCATCTGCTTCTTGGGAGGCCTCTGGAAGCTTACAGTCATGGCAGAAGGCCAGGCAGGAGCTTGCATGTCACATGGCAAAAGCAGGAACAAGAGGGAGAGAGAGTAGGGGGAGTAGGTGATGCATACTTTTAAATGCCAGATACCATGAGAACTCACTATCATGAAGATAGCACCAAACCATGAGGGGTCCAACCCTATGATCAAAACACCTCCCACCAGGCCCTACCTCCAGCATTGAGGATTACATACATTTCAACATGAGATCTGGGCAGGGACAAATATCCAAACCATATCAGAACTACTACCCTTGGCTACTCTAGGTAAGTCAAAAGCCAGCTGAATCTAAATAGGGCTCATTGTTCCTTCATCGACCAAATCATTCAGGACTCAGCCTTACCTCACCTTGTGCTTGACATTCAGACTTTGTTTTGGAGAATTAACTTTCCCTGTTGTGAAGTCTGAGGCAGATGGTAAATTGAAGTGCCCTGCCTTCCCCTCACCAAACAACAGTAAGCATGAGACCTCAGCTGGGAGGACCCAGCCCTCTCTGGACCTCGGATCTTAAGAGAAGCAGCATGAGCTACAGAAACAACCAAGACCGCCAGTGATGCCCTTTGGGGCCTGCCCATGACTTCCTGCTCTCCGCGCCCCGACATGGTTTTGGTTCCCATTCTTTTTCTAAACCTGGTTTCTTGCCTTTCTTTTGAATCTCTGAGCTGCCCAGTAGACTACTGATCAACTCACCTCTCTGTGAGTACAGCCCAAGTTGAGTTCTGTTGCTTGCCATCAGACAATCCTTCCTGACACTTTCAGCCCCGTTGTTCCTTGGTAATTCCTTCTGGCTTAGTTTGGACCTTTCAGCAACCTGACTGTTACCAAAACACCAGCGGTCCTTCTGCTCGCCACACAGAAAGTCAATGACTGAGACAATGAGTATTGCCAGGGAAGAAGGCTTTAATCAGGTGCTACAGCCAAGGAGATGGGAGCTCAGTCTCAAATCCATCTCCCTGACCAACTAAAACTAGGGGTTTTTATACAGCAGAGAAGAAATGTAACAATGTGTAAGTAAAGGGGAGTTACTGAGGGCCAAAAAAGCAATCATCTTGAATGCATTTCATTGTCTGGATGTGGTGATCTGGTGAGTTTCAGTTCGTTGATAGTTTTGAGAGGCCTAGGGATCCTTTCTTGAGGAAGGAACTCAGATAAAACATGTAAGTTTCAAGCTTTAAGACCAGAAAGGCCAATTTCCATGTTTATTTAAAAAAAAACAAAAAACTATCTGTGGGACTATTGGGTCAGTTTCATGATCAGTAACAATCCTGATCATTCTTCCTTTGTTTCCCATTGGCTCTTTTTTCATTCCCATCCTCCACCACAGTTTGGACTTCATGTCTTCTTGCTAACTATTGGAACCCCCCCTCCCACCGACCCCGGCTGTAGTTCCCTTTGCCAACACACCCAAAGCACTCCATTTTCATGGAGCCTACTAAGACTGTGGCACTTTCCATCACCTCCCTCCCCTGTTCAGAAGACTTCCACAACTCTCCTTATCCCACTAATGAGTCCAAAGTATATGTGTCAGACCACCAGGAAGACACTAGATAATTTCACACATAACATGGACAAACAAGCTTTTTAAAGTCATGTTTAAGTCATGTATTTATTTCCATTCATTTTGGGGGAAAATGTATACTCAGTCATCGACCCCATGTTTTCACAGATATGAACACCGAGGGTGAAGTCTTCATTTGGAGTAAAGTAAATAGAGTCAATCCAAACAAACAAAAAAAATCAAGTAATAATATACAAATTGCACGCTAATTGGGCAAGCACAGTATATGAGTTATCTGTTGCCACTATAACAAATTTCCACAAAGTTCGTAGCTTGAAAAATCACACACAAATTTATTATCTGGGGGTCCACAGAGCTTCATCCCTCCAGAGGCTCTGGGGGAGAAGTTGTTGACTTGCCTGCTTTGGCTTCTGCAGGCTGCTCATGGTCCTTCCTCCCACTCCAAAGGAAGCAATGACATCACTCCCCCTTCCCCTTTCGTCCTCATACCTCCTCCTCTTTTCCCCTGCTCACATCATCTCATTGCCTCTGACCCAGGTTCTCCTGCCTCCTTCTTATAAGGACCCCTGTGATTACATTGGTCCCCACCAGATAATCCAGGACCATCTCCCCATCCCAAGGCCCCTCACTTAGTCACCTCTGTAAAGTCCCGTTTATCACACTGTGTAACATAGTCACAGATTCTGGGCATGAGGACATGAACATCTTTAAGGGACCATTATTCTATCTACCACACATGGTAGATGTGGTAAATATGTTTTGGACGTTTAAATTCTAACTTATTTAGCTTGGCATCGACTCTGGACCCATCTGTCAGTCCAGCACAAATGACTGCCTGACACACCCCTCTTTGGCTTTGGCCAGATGATCTCTTCAGCACCTCCTGCCAACCCACCTACCCCATTCCATCCTGTTTCATGCTCACAGGTTCCCCCCAACACATACACATACACAAGTCTCTCCTCCCTCTTTACTACCCCTATGAACCCTGTAAGATTCATGTACCACCTCCTCCAGGAAGCCTTCCCTAAGCATGAGAGCCCACGGGGATCAATTCCTCTCCTGATCCTTCAGTACCTCATAAACAAGTGCTCACTCAACACTTTCTCTCTGGTACATTTCTCCCTCATGGACCTGACCAAATGCAGAGTGTTCCTCTCACCATCCACACTGGGCAATTCAGAGAAAGTTCCTTTGGAAGGTCCATCTTAAAGGTACAGCTCTCCTTTGGGCAGAAAGCCCCTTGAAAACAAGAACAGAAACTCAAGAAGAAATAAGCAAAATGGATAATTATTGACCTGCATCACTTATGGGCAGTCTAGGATGGTGGTTCTTAGTGAAGGAAATTTCCCCCCAGGGACATTTGTCAATACCCGAAGATATCTTTGGTTGTCATGATGGGAGTGGCAGGTGGGAGGGTGGCATGCTACAGGCATCTAGTGAGTAGAGGTCAGGGATGTTGTTAAACATCTGGCAATGCTCAGGACAGTCTCTACAACAAAGAAATGCCCAGTTCAAACTGTTAATAGTCTCAAGGTTGAAAAAACCTGCCCTAAGGGTGATGGCTTCAGGCATGGCTGCATCCAGTCGCTCAAATGATTGATGTCTACAAGCCTCTATTTTCCTCTGCAGTGGCTTCACAAACAAGAAGTTTCTGCACTGTGGCCCTGCTTACACTCTCACAGAAGCCAGTTCCATAAAAAGAGAGGTGTTCTTTCTATTAAATCAAACCAAAGTTTCGTTGGCCATCCAGGAATCACTCTGACGTAAGAGAATGAAGGTGGAGGTGGAGAGAGAGAATACACTAATTGTCCAGGCCTGGGGCATGAGACCGAATCTAGAGCTGGGGTCTTAGTAGAGTCAACTCACACGCATGGATTGAAGAGGAGAGGGGTCATTGCTGAGAATAAAATTAGGGCAGTGCAATTAGAAGGAGGAATGAATGTCAGATGGACAAGAGCAAAAGCTGCCCACCCCTACATGTTTACGAGTGAAAGAGAGAGGAGAAGAACTGGTTTACGGCTGATGTTAAACACACACCATGGAGAAAGAAAAGGATGAAATGAGAGAAAAGGAAAGACTGCAAATGTGAGTTCATTGTACTGACCAGAAAGTATGTGCAACTGAGGACCTGCAGGTGTTTTCTTTTTCTTTTTTCTTTTTTTTTTACTTGGTTGGGAAAACAGCTATAAATATGTGCAACATGTAAATACCTTCCACATATTAAATGAGCACAAATGAACTGGTGCATGAGAAAATATTTTTGGAAAGTATAATACATTATACAAACAGAATGGAATGTGGAAATTATTGCCCCAAATGCTAGAGCTATTAAACACATATTTCCCTCGGGGTCCTGTTTCTGTAGAGTAATCATGTTTTATTTACCTGTATTTAAAGATTAAAGTTTCAATATGGCACCTTAATTCTTTAACGAAAAGAAAGAATGCCTCTCATGGGGTAATGGGGACCAGCAGCTCCATGAGTCAAAGCTTTCTGTGGCTCGATCTAGTTCAGGGTCTGAGTGAACGTTTAATGTGCCTGCAAAAGCCTCTGGTACACGGGGAGCAGTGTTACAGCCAGCAGAGCCGAGGGCTGGCCGGAGCTGATGGAGATTTCAGGAGCAGGTTCCAGCTCCTCGTGAGGCGGAATGAGAGGAAGGCTCTCCCCGTCTCCTGAGTCAGGCTGGACTCAAAGGGGAGAGAAAATTGTTTAAGTGAAACAAAACACAGTCATCGCAATAAAATGTGACCATTCATTTCCCTTTTCTTTTTTCCCCTTTTTTTTTTTTTTTTTTTTTTTTTTTTTTTTT
>NW_016830337.1:587284-591043 GCF_001698545.2 Rhinopithecus bieti
GACTTAGCCCAGTGAAATTGAGGACAGACTCCTGACCTCCAGAGCTAGGAGAGAGTCCATCTGTGTTGTTTGAAGTTATCAAGTTGGTGGTGATTTGTCACAACAACCACAGGAAGCTAACACACCCTCCCACATACCTGGGGCTTCCTATCCCCAAGCCTGCTGAATGTCTCCCCGTAGCGTGGATTAGCAGCTGACATGCGTACCTTTCACTGATTTGTTTATCCCTCTCCACTTACTGAATGTCTGCTCCATAAAAGCAGGAATTTTGTTTGTTGCCAGATCCCCTGCACCTAGCACAGTGCCTGGCAGATAGCAGATGCTCAGCAAACACCCTCTGCAATGCTGCACCTGAATCCTGAGGAGGGAGGAGGAGCAGATCCTGGGGTGAGCCAGGGGACAGAGCTCCCAGCAGAGGCAGCAGCAAGGGTAGAGTCTGAGTCACAGTCAATCCCACCCTTCCAGATGGCCGCTGTAGGACCCATGGATAAACTTCCATCTAACCTGGCCTCCACAGAGAAGTCCCTTCAACTGAAGCCATGGAAACTGCGAACTCACTTAAGAGCCCTACAGTGAGACATTAAGAGCATAGACCCTGAAGCCAGGCTGCCTAGGTTCAAATCTCAGCTCTGCCACTCACTAGCTGAGTGACTCTGGGCTAGTTAATTAACCTCTCTGTGCCAATTTCCTCATCTATAGAATAAGGATAATGAGGGTGCCCATCTCATAGGGCTATCGTGAGGATTGAAAGAGCTAATGCATTTAGCACAGTGCCTGGCACACGGTACACATAGTCTACTGTTCCTATTTGGGTGGAAAAGTCCAGCAAGTTGCAAAGATTGCTAAAAAGCAACGAGAGTATACCAGGGTGTCTTAACTGACAAGCAAAGGGTGTGATTAAAAGACAAGCCAGGTTGGCAGCAGAACATTCGCTTTTCTGGGCCTGGGCCACAGACAAGGAATTGAAAGGTAGCCTAGCAACGCTTTGAGAAAAATTAATCACCCCTGCTACCTGCCTGCCCCTGCTCATCCCATTTAATCTGCACTCTCCTGCCCCGCACCCGACCCCAAAGGGATCCTGGAGCCTCCTGTTGCACAGGCCAGGCTGTGACATCCACAACACACCCCAGCTCGGCCCAGTGAGTTGTTCTCCAGCCCCATCTGCCCAGATACAGCCCCGTAAAGAGAGGGCCGAATGCAGAGCCAGGGCTGTGTTGACTGCAGAAGAGACGGAAGGAAATAGATGGCGGGGGGGGGGGTCTGCACAGTGGGGGTTGGTGCATCGTGTGGGTCTCACATGTGGCTTCCCTCCAGCAAGCCCCCTGCACTCCCTGCCAGATGTAAGGAGAGAGGGAGGGGTGAAAGTGGGGTTTCCCCCAGAGGCAGCAGAGCTGGGGAAGGGCCCGGCCACAGGGACCTGTGTACAGGGCATGAGATGTCATCGGGGGCTTCCTACATGAGACACAGTGAGTCATCAGGGTGCAGGGCAGAGGCTCTGAAGGAAGAGCCCAGGGGAATACGGGAAAGAGGTGACATGAGAATCCATCAGCCACCACCCCAGTCCTTCCCTCCTCTGTCCAGGAGCAGGACCAGGGCCTAGGAGACAGGGTGAGCTTTCTGTAGGACGGACACCCGCCCTGAGAGGAACCCGAGTTGTCATAGTCGCACAGACACTGCAAGCCAGGAGCAGTGGCCACACCCGTGGAGCAGGGGCATCAGAAGGGGGCAGAAACAGAGGCTTGTCACCCAAGGGCTGTGAGCATGTGTTTGAGGTGACCAAGGGGAGACAAAGCAAGTGACAGAGACACTTTCTCGTCAGCAGTGGTTCCCTCCGCAGGTCTGCGGGGATAGTGGGTCTGGGGGGCAGGAATGGTGGGGGGCTGTCATGGGTGCTGCATCAGGATGTCCCCTTCTGCCCTGAGCAGCAGGCAGTCCCCTCGAGGACTCCACGTCACCAGCCTCTGGCCCGAGGGCTTCACAACGCCTCCCTTTCTCTGTTTTGGGTCACTTGGGCAGGCACTGGCATCTACATCTGTGCACTCCTGGCCCCTGGTGGGTGTGACCTGGGCCCTCTCATCAGACACGCTTCAATCCCGTCCCACACAGCCCAGGCCCAGGCCCTGGCATCTCATGCACAGCCTCAGACGACACACCTGGGATCCAGGCACTGAGATGCTGCACGTGGCCCCACCCCAGTGTTTCAGAGGGACATGAGGCTTGAATTTCTCCTGGGACACTGGACACCCCACATATCACAGTGCTGCATAAGAGGATGCTTGATGCTACATCCTCCCTGCAATAACCATCATTTAATAAGGCCAGAAGAAGTGGAGAAGGTGCAACGGATAGAGCTGCCATGTGTTCAAAAGCAGCCCCCATGCACAAGCAGCCCTCAGAGGTACCAAGGCAGCTCCAACCAGCAGGTAAAACGGGCGGCTGGAATGTGCAGAGCCAGCCCAGATCACAGCCTGGATCTCAATTTGCAAGAAAGAACTTGCCAGGTTAAGCAGCTGCCATGAGTCCCAGTGGCTTGCCAGTTTCTCCTGGAGGCTGTTCTCAGAGCCAGACGTGGGGTGGGGTCTCCTCTTGGCCTCTCTGGGCCCCTGCAGTCTGCACCAAGCTTGGAGTCACCAGGCTGATTTCACGGATGTTTACGGAGCCTGCAGGAGACCATAGCTTAGTGTGTCCCCTGCTAATTAAAGGACAGTGGCCAGTTGTTCCCTGTCAGAGATTACAAAGGATGATTGCTTGTGTCCCCAGGGAGCGGATGGGAGCGTATCAGATGCCAAAACCTGGTGCCTGCCACCTGGCATTCTTTGGAAGTGACCCTTTGAGGAGCAGTGGCCATCCTCGGGAGATGGGTATTGGGGAGCCTCCCTCTCAGCTCCGGGGTCTCAACTCTGCCCACGTAGGGCAGGAGGACGATGTCCTGAAGCTATGTCTGTCCTTGCCCAAAGAAGGTTGGGGGCTTTGCATGGGGGTGTGTGAATGCCTGCAGGTCTGGGGTCAGGGGACCTCTGCAGGACTGGAAGAGGGAGTCTCAGCCACAGGACAGCCCTGCTTCAGCCAGTGAAGCCATGTGTCGAAATACGGGCCAGCATTGCTCAACCTTCCAGCAGCCAGGACAACCTGGGTTTGAGTCCCTGCTACAGATAAAAGAACCGAATTTGACCTTTTGTCTCCAGCCATTCTCAGCCTCTGCCTCTCTCCCCAGCCCCTCCACCCACCATGTTCAAGGAAGGCAGAGCCCAGAACCTGTCATGTGGGGCTTTGGGCTTTCCACGGCCTGATCAGTGCTAGTTTCTGGGGAGCACTTTGGGGGACACTTTCAGATTCTCTCGAACGCCTCATACCCGGACTGCAATCCCCCATTCCACCAGCAATTTCAGGACCATGTGGGAAATTTCATCAAATTTGCAAGTGTGTTGTTTCTCCTTTTATCCCCGCTCTGTCTGTGAGATGCTCTAATTCACCAGATATCATATGTCTTTGGCATTCATATTCTATATTAAGTCCTTTGAAAGCAATCAACAGCTGTAATCCAATTACTATTGGCTGCATCTTTCATGCTCTTTTGCCCCAAACCTCATCCTGTGTGCCAAGCTCACCACACACACGTACACACCACAACAGATGCCAGTTTTGTGCCTCGCTGCCTCACATAACTTGGGAGCCTTGAGTAGTGAACAGCTGATGTGCATGAATTAACATGGGAGGTCATGTGGGCCCTGAAGCTTTCCCACTCACAAACCGGCGTCC
>NW_016830338.1:0-1338 GCF_001698545.2 Rhinopithecus bieti
CACTGGGGCCTATCATGGGAAGGGGGAGGGGGGAGGGATTGCATTAGGAGGTATACCTGACGTAAATGATCAGTTGATGGGTGCTGACAAGTTGATGGGTGCTGACCAGTTGATGGGTGCAGCACACCAAAATGGCACAAGTATACATATGTAACAAACCTGCACGTTATGCACATGTACCCTAGAACTTAAAGTATAATAAAAAAAAAAAGAAAATTCCACACGTCTTTATGCCAAAAATTATCAATAAACTAGGAATTAACAGAACGTATCTCAAAATAGTAAGAGCTATTTATGACAAACCCGCAGCCAATATCATACCGAATGGGCAAAAGCTGGAAGCATTCCTTTTGAAAACAAGCACAAGACAAGAATGCCATCTCTCACCACTCCTATTCAACACAGTTTTGGAAGTTCTGGCCACAGCAGTCAGACAAGAGAAAGAGGTAAAGGTATTCAATTTGGAAGAGAGGAAGTCAGAGTGTCTCTGTTTGCAGATGACATGATTGTATATTTAAAAAAACCCATCATCTCGGCCCCAAAACTCCTTTAGCTGCTAAGCAAATTCAGCAAAGTCTCAGGATGCAAAATCAGTGTGCAAAAAATCACAAGCATTTCTATACACCAATAATAGAGAGAAAGCCATATCATGAGTTAGCTCCCATTCACAATTTCTACAAAGACAATAAAATACCTAGGAAAGCAACTTACAAGGGATGTGAATGACCTCTTCAAGGAGAACTACAAACCATTGCTCAAGGAAATAAGAGAGGAGACAAACAAATGGAAAAACATCTATGTTCATGGATACGATGAATCAGTATTGTGAAAATTGCCATGTTCCCCAAAGTAATGATTACATTCAAAGGTATTCCCCTCAAGCTACCATTGAATTTCTTTGCAGAGTTAGAAAAAATTACAAATGACACCCTAACATCACAATTAACAGAACTAGAGAAGCAAGAGCAAACACATTCAAAAGCTAGCAGAAGGCAAGAAATAACTAAGATCAGAGCAGAACTAAAAGAGATAGAGACAAAAAAAAAAAATCCTCCAAAAAATCAATGAATCCCAGAGCTGGTTTTTTGAAAAGACAACAAAATTCGTAGACCACTAGCAAGACCAATAAAGAAGAAAAGAGAGAAGAATCAAATAGATGCAATAAAAAATGATAAAGGGGATATCACCACCAACACCACAGAAATACAAACTACCATCAGGGAATACTATAAACACCCCTAGGCAAATAAACTAGAAAACCAAGAAGAAATGGATAATTTCCTGGACACTTACACTCTCCCAAGACTAAACCAGGAAGAAGTTGAATCCCTGAATAGA
>NW_016830338.1:3912-7146 GCF_001698545.2 Rhinopithecus bieti
AAATCAAAACCACAATGAGATACCATCTCACACCAGTTAGAATGGCAATCATTAAAAAATCAGGAAACAACAGGTGCTGGAGAGGATGTGGAAAAATAGGAACTTTTACACTGTTGGTGGGACTGCAAACTAGTTCAATCGTTGTGGAAAACAGTGTGACGATTCCTCAAGTATCTAGAACTAGAAATACCACTTGACCCAGCCATCCCATCGCTGGGTATATACCCAAAGGATTATAAATCATGCTGCTGTAAAGACACATGCACATGTATGTTTATTGAGGTGCTATTCACAATAGCAAAGACTTGGAATCAACCCAAATGTCCATCAATGACAGACTGGATTAAGAAAATGTGGCACATACACACCATGGAATTCTATGCAGCCATAAAATAGGATGAGTTCATGTCCTTTGTAGGGACATGGATGCAGCTGGAAACCATCATTCTCAGCAAACTGTCGCAAGAACAGAAAACCAAACACCGCATGTTCTCACTCATTGGTGGGAATTGAACAATGAGATCATTTGTACACAGGAAGGGAAACATCACACACCGGGTCCTATTGTGGGGTGTGCCTAGGGGAGACAGATAGCATTAAGACATATATCTAACGTAAATGATGAGTTAATGGGTGCAGCACACCAATATGGCACATTTATACATATGTAACAAAGCTGCACGTTGTGCACATGTACCCTAGAACTTAAAGTACAATAACAGAAAAAAAGAAAAAACTACTTCAAATTTCATATGGAACCAAAAAGGAGTCCATAGAGCCAAGAAAATTCTAAGCAAAAATAATAAAGCTGGAGGCATCCCACTACCTGACTTCAAATTATGCTACAGGGCTACAGTAACCAAAACAGCATGATACTGGTACAAAAGCGGATATATAGACCAATGGAACAGAACAGAGGCCTCAGAAATAATCCCAGACATCTACAACCATCTGATCTTCGACAAACCTGACAAAAACAAGCAATGGGGAAAAGGATTCCCTATTTAACAAATCATATTGGGAAAACCTGCTAGCCATATGCAGAGAACTGAAACTGGACCCCTTCCATGCACCTTATACGAAAATTAACTCAAGATGAATTAAAGACTTAAATGTTAGACCTAAAACCATAAACATGCTAGAAGAAAACCTAGGCAATACTATTCAGGACATAGGCGTGGGCAAAGACTTCCTGACCAAAACACCAAAAGCAATGGCAACAAAAGCCAAAATTGACAATTGGGATCTCATTAAACTAAAGAGCTTCTGCAAAGCAAAAGAAAATACCATCAGAGTGAACAGGCAACCTACAGAATGGGAAATTTTCCAACCTATCCACCTAACAAAGGGCTAACATTCAGAATCTACAAAGAACTTAAACAAATTTACAAGATAATAACAAACAACCCCATCAAAAAGTGGGCAAAACATATGAACAGACACTTCTCAAAAGAAGACATTTATGCAGCCAGCAAACATATGAAAAAAAGGTCATCATCACTGGTCATTAGAGAAATGCAAATCAAAGGCACAATGCGATACCATCTCATGCAAGTTAGAATGGTGATCTTTAAAAAGTCAGGAAATGACAGATGCTGGAGAGGATGTGGAGAAATAGGAATGCTTTTACACTGTTGGTGGGAATGTAAATTAGTTCAACCATTGTGGGAGACAGTGTGGTGATTCCTCAAGGATCTAGAATCAGAAATACCATTTGACCCAGCAATCACATTACTGAGTATATACCCAAAGAATTATAAGTCATTCTACTATAAAGACACATGCACACATATATTTATTGCAGCATTATTCACAATAGGAAAGACTTGGAACCAACCCAAGTGCCCATCAATGATAGACCAGATAAAGAAAATGTGGCACATATACAGCATGAAAAACTATGCAGCCATAAAAAAGGATGAGTTCATGTCCTTCGCAGGGACGTGGATGAGGCTGGAAACCATCATTCTCAGGAAACTAACACAGGAACAGAAAACCAAACATTGCATGTTCTCCCTCATAAGTGGGAGTTGAACAATGAGAACACATGGACATAGGGAGAGGAATATGACACATTGGGGCCTCTCAGGGTGTGGGGGGCTATGGGAGGGATGGCATTAGGAGAAATACCTAATGTAGATGATGGGTTGATGGGTGCAGCAAACCAGCATGGCATGTGCATACCTATGTAACAAACCTGCACGTTCTGCACATGTATCCCAGAACTTAAAGTATACACAAAAGGTAAATAAATGGCTTTTAAATAACTTTAAAAATTACTTTGTCCAGGATCATAATTTCAGGATTTTGATCTCCTGGGATTTCAACATTCAAGATTATGGCATTTGGGATTGTATCTTTTAGGATTATGATTGGCTCCTTTTTATAAAAATGATCAGCATAGAGGAGTTAGTGGAGCCCATGAATACAAATTAGATAATAGTGATAGTGGTGATGATGATGATGATGATGATGATGATTATAATGATGATAGTCACAATAAAAACTAGTATTATTTTAGCATCTACTATTATATATGCCAGACACTATGTAATTTTTTTCTCACATCACCCTGATGAGATGAAGTGATTTGCCCAGGGTAATAAAATTGGTTAATGGTGAAACTTATATTCTAATTTAGGACTTGTTGATTTTAGAAATTAAGAGAACACAGAGAATGGAATGCTAGAGAATATTGCCGTTTGAGAGACTGACATAGAAAAAAAAACTAAAGGAGAGGAGAGAAAACAGGCAGAGAATTAGGAATAAACTTTGACAAAATTCTGATGGAAATTAAGGAAGTGCAGGACTTTAAGAAGGAACAGTAGATATTAGATAAATTTGGTAATATAGAATAGTGGTTATTGGCACAGAATCTGAACCCTAGGGTCTAGTGTTGCAACACAACTTTGCTATTTACTAGCTGTATGATCTCAACCATGGTGCTTGACCTCTCTGTGCCTCTCTGTTCCAATCTAAAAAATAATAAGAATAGTTGACTACCTCACAAGATACCTTGAGTTGATTACCTCACAAGAAAGGGAATTGGGCTAGCTGGAGAAGAAAGTGAAGAGCTGAGTGTGGGTGAGGGAAGACAGGCTGAGAGACTGAAGAGAATAAAAAGGTTGAAGAACATGGGTAAGGAACTGACTGGGTGCTGTCACTAACTAACTTGTGACGTTGGACTGGTCACCTCTCTAATGAGGCCTCAGTTTTTTTTTTTTTTTTTTTTTT
>NW_016830338.1:7352-17200 GCF_001698545.2 Rhinopithecus bieti
TCTCTGTACAATGTTTTCCCATTCTGGATTCTACTTTTCCTTCTTTCATTGCACCGCCACCTAGTGTGTATAAAGTATATAGAAGAGAGGCTATAAGAAAGAAATTCAGAAGAATCGGTGTTACACTCTGTTGCCTCCTCTTCACCCATCTGATGTCAGACGCAACAAATATTATCAGTGGGCTTAGAAGACCAAAGTGATGGAAGAGTCGTGGATGAATGGAGCCTGGGACCTGAATCATTACTAAAAGACGAACTGCTTACACTTGATAAAAAAACATCCTGTTGGACTGTTGCATGAGTAAGAAATAAACTTTTGTATTAAAATACTGAAATAAAGGGAGGGAGGCAGGCACGGTGGCTCACGCCTGTAATCCTGGCACTTTGGGAGGCCGAGGCGGGTGGATCACCTGAGGTTGGGAGTTCGAGACCAGCTTGACCAACCTGAAAAAACCCTATCTCTACTAACAATGCAAAATTAGCCAGGCATGGTGGCCCATGCCTTTAATCCTAGCTACTCGGGAGGCTGAGGCAGGAGAATCGCTTGAACCTCAGAGGTGGAGTTTGCGGTGAGCTGAGATCATGCCATTGCACTCCAGCCTGGGCAACAAGAGCGAACTCTGGCCCCTCCCCCCAAAAGAATCAGTTTAAGAAAATAAAACCATGAGTAAGTATGTTTATGGAAGGGTAAGGATACACCTGGAAGAATTATGTCTGAGATTATTGAATATTTGCTTGCCTTTTCTCTCAGAAATATTTTCTTTTCATGACTCTCCTGTCCCATTTTTCCCCGACATCATTTCTGCTTAAAGGGAGTCTCATTTAGTGTCTGGTTCTTAGAAAGAAATAATTTCAGATACTTTCTATTTCAGAGTTTCAAAAAAAATGAATAGCCTTTTAAAGTTTCAAATAAATGGAGGTCTAATGGATAAATTTAAGATGATATTAATATTGGTGGAGTATGTATATTTGACTGATAAAGTATCTTCTAATTATCTTCTTCCACAGTGGGTGGTAGTTAGTCCAAGTATACTGGCAAGGGGGAGCAAGTATGAACCAGTTGGAAAAGGTGAAGCAAGCGAAGGAAATGAGAACAAGGCATCAAAAATGCATGTTTTAACAAATAGAAACATAATTTCATTGAATGAGCACAATTTGGTGCAATAAGGAAGTTTATAAGACTTTGGGTCTTCTCATATTTATATCCAGTATTATAAGTACATACCTCAATTTACTGCAGTTTGCTTAATTGTGCCTTGTAGACATTCCTTTTTTTTTTTTTTTTTTTTTTTTTCCCCATTTTTAAAGTTTTTGGCAATTTTGCGAACAGCGGGTTTTTCAGCACCATTCTTCCAACAGCAGTTGCTCACTTCATGTCTTTGTGTTACCTTTTGGTGATTGTTACATTTTCATTATTTTATATAATTAAACTTTTTCATTATTTTTGTGTCTATTATGGTAATCTGTGATCAGTGATCTTTGAAGTTACCATTTTAATTGTTTGGAGATGCCATGAACTGTACCCACATAACACACATGAACTTAATTGATAAGTGATATATGTGTTCTGACTGCTCCACTGACTGACCATTTCAACAGCTCTCCTCCCTCTCCTTGGGATGCAACAATACTGAAA
This sequence comes from Rhinopithecus bieti, assembly GCF_001698545.2. Lineage (NCBI taxonomy): Eukaryota > Metazoa > Chordata > Mammalia > Primates > Cercopithecidae > Rhinopithecus > Rhinopithecus bieti. The sequence goes on from NW_016830338.1 coordinate 8,988, forward strand.
TTAAACCAATTAATCCTACACAAACCTCTAAATGTTCAAGTGAAAGGAAATGTTGTATGTCTCTCTCTTTAAATAAAAAGCTAGAAATAATTAAGCTTAGTAAGGAAGGTATATTGAAAACTGAGGCTAAAAGTCAAGCCTCTTGTGTCAGACAGTCTAATTGTGAGTGGAGAGAAAAACTTCTTAAGGAATATTAAAATTGCTACTCCACTGAACACTCAAATATCAGGGAAGTAAAACAGATTATCGCTGATATGAAGGAAATTTTAGTGTTCTGGATAGGTCAAACCAGCCACAACATTCCCTTAAGGCAAAGCCTAATCCAGAGGAAGATCCTAATTCTCTTCAATCCTGTGAAGACTGAGAGAGGTGAGAAAGTTGTAAAAGTTTGAAGCTAGTACAGGTTCATGAGGTTTAAAGAACCATAATATAAAAGTGCAAGGTGAAGCAGCAAGAGCTGAAGTAGAAGTTTAAGTAAGTTATTGACAATATTTATCTGTAATATTTCATCAATATTTAAGATAATTGGTGAAGTTAGCTACAATAAACAACAGATGCTCAGTGCAGATGAAAACAGCCTTATACTGGCAAAATATGCCATGTAGAACTTTCATAGCTAAATAGAAGAAGTCACCACCCGGCTTTTAATCTTCATAGGTTAGGCTGACACTCTTGTTAGGAGCTAATGAAGCTGGTGACTAAGTTGAAGCCAATGCCCACTTACAATTCTGAAAATCATAGGGTCCTTAAGAATTTTGCTAAATCTGCTCTGCCTGTGCTCTATCAATGGAAAAACAAAGCTTGGACGACAGCATGTCTGTTTAGAGCATGGTTTACTGAATATTTTAACCCCACTTTTGAGACCTATTTCTCAGTTAAAAAAAAAATTTCACAATATTACTGCTTATCGATAATACACTGAGTGATCCAAGATCTTTCATGGAGATGTACAAGAAGATTAATACTGTTTTCATGCCTGGTAACACAACATCCATTCTGCAGTCCATGGATCAAGGAGTAATTTTGACTTTAACGTCTCATCATCTAAGAACTACATTTTGTAAAGGTATAGATGCAATACATAGCCTTGTAGAATCCAGTGATTCCTCGGATGGATCGGGAAAATTCAATAGAAAACCTTCTAGAAAAAAAAAGTCGCCATTCCAAGTGCTATTAAAAATATTTGTGTTTTTTTCCAATTCTGTGAAGAAACTCATTGGTAGCTTGATGGGGATGGCATTGAATCTATAAATTACCTTGGGCAGTATGGCCATTTTCACGATATTGATTCTTCCTGTCCATGAGCATTTGTTTGTGTCCTCTTTTATTTCACTGAGCAGTGGTTTGTAGTTTCTCATTGGAAGAGGTCCTTTGACATCCCTTGTAAGTTGGAGTTCCGTAGGTATCTTTATTCTCTTTGGAAGCAATTGTGAATGGAAGTTCATTTCCGGAGATTGCTCTCTGTCGGTTGACTGGTGTATAGAATGCTTGTGATTTTGCACATTAATTTGTATCCTGAGACCTTGGCTGAAGTTGCTGTATCAGCTAAGGAGACCTCACACCAGGTTAGAAATGGGCAATCATGGAAAAAGTCAGCGGAAGAACAATAGGTGCTGGAGAGGTGTGGAGAAATAGGAAACACTTTTACCCGACTGTTGGTGGGATTTGTAACTAGTTCACACCATTATGGAAAACGAGTATGGCGATTCCTCAAGGATCTAGAAACTAGATGTTACCCATATGACCCAGCCATCCCATTACTGGTATATACCCAAAGGATCATAAATCACTGCTCGCTATTAAAGACACATGCACACGTATGTTTATTGCGGGCACTAATTCACAATAGCAAAGACTGTGGAATCACCCAAATGTCCATCTGTGACCAAGCTGGATTAAGAAAATGTGCGCCACATATACACCATGGCAATACTATGCAGCCGATAAAAAAGGATGAGTTTGTGTCCTTTGTAGGGACATGGATGCAGCTGGAAAACCAATCATTCTTAGCAAACGTATCGACAAGGAAACAGAAAACCAAACACCGCATGTTCTCACTCATAGGTGGGAACCGAACCAATGGAGATCACTTGGACTCGATAAGGGGAACCATCACACACCGGGGCCTGTATGGGAGGGGGGAGGGGGGAGGGGATTGCATTGGGAGTTGATTACCTGATGGTAAATGACGCAGTTGATGGGTGCTGATGAGGTTGATGGTGCCATGCACACCAACATGGCACGAAAGCTATCACATATGATAACAACCTGCACGTTATGCACATGTTACCCCTAGAACTTAAAGTCATTAGAAAAAAAAAAAATTGTGATTCGTGGGAGAAAGGTGAAATCTGTCCAAATATTGGTCAAAGATTAACAGATCTTTGAAGAAGGTTAATTCTAATGCTCATGGATGACTTTGAAGAGTTCAGAATTCAGTGGAAAAGGAAACTGTGGATGTGGTGGAAATATCAAGCAGAAACTAGAACTAGAAGTGGAGCGCTTGAAGATAGGCCTGAATTACTGCGAATCGCCATAATAAAACTATAGAATGGATGGAGGAGGTTGCTTCTTATGAATGCAGCAAAGAAAGTGTTCTTTTGAGCGATAGATTGTAACGCTCCTGGGTGAACGATGCTGTCGATATAGTTGAAATGAACAACCAGAAAGTTCTTGACGGGTGATTCCATAAACTCAGTGATAAAGCAGCAGCAGGATTTGAGAGGATTGACTCAATTTTGAAAGAAGTCTAACTGTGCCGGTAAAAGAGTATCAAACAGCATTGCATTGCTACAGAGAAATCTTTATTGGAAGAAATAGTCAATTAATGCAGCAAACTTTCAGGAGTTCATTGTTTTATTTTAAAAATTGCAACATGCCACCTCAGCCTTTAGCAACCACTACCTGCATCAGTCGGTAAGCCGCATCAGCCATTAAGTTAAGAAAGACTTTACCAGCAAAATATATTACACTTGCTGAGGCAAAGACTGAGATCATTAACCATTTTAGCGTAATAAATTTAATTTTACATTAAGATATATATATATATATATATATATATATATATATAGTATATATATATGTATTTTAGACAAGAATCGCTATTGCAAACCTAACCAGACTATTATGCTCTGGGAAGCTTAACTTTTATATGTATTGAAAGATAAAAAAATTATTGTGACTCGCTTTATTACAACACTCACTGTACTGTGGTTGTCTGAAATCAATTCTGCAATATCTCCGTGGTATGCCTGTATTAACACAGGGAAAAGGCAACCTACGAAATGGGATAAAATATTTGCAAACCTTTCATCTAATTGGGGGTTAATATGGAAGACATATAAGAAAATCCTACAACTCAATGGTAAAAACCCAAATAACCCAACTAAAAAATGGGCAAATGACTTTAATAAGTATTTCTCCAAAAAAAGACACAAATGGACAACAGGTATTTGGAAAGGTTCTTTATATCACTAATCATCAGGAAAATGCAAATCAAAACCACAATGATGTATTATTTCACACCTGTCAATGTATTTCGCACAATACATTGTGTGACGTGTATTGTCACACAATGATGTATTATTTCACAAAAACAATAACGAGTGTTGGTGAAGATGTAGAGAAATTAGAACTTTTGCGTGCTATTAGTGCGAATATTAAATGGTATAGCCACTATAGAAAATAGTAGGGAGTTTCCTTAAAAAATTAAGAATGGAAATGTCCTATGATCCAGCAATTCCACTTTTGTGTATACATCCAATGGAATTGAAATCAGCACCTTTCGGAAGTATCTTCACTCCTATGTTTGTTGCAGGATTATTCTCAAAAGCTAAGATGAAAACAACCCAAATGTTCATGAACAGATGAATGAAGAAAACAAATGTATATTTATTACTTTTGAAAAACATGGGGTTTCACTGTGTAAGCTGGACTCGACCTCCTGGGTTCAAGAGATCTTTCCATATCAGCATCCTGAGTAGCTGGGACTACAGATGTGTGAAAATTACAATGAGATATTATCTTACACCAGTCAGATGGCTATTGTTAAAAAGTAAAAAATAACAGATGTCGATGAGGCTGTAGAGAAAAGGGAACTTATATACACCGTTGGTTGGAATGTAGATTAGTACAGCCTCTATGGAAAACAATATGGAGAGTTTTCAAATAACTAAAAATGGAACTACCATTTAGTGCAGCAATCCCACTACTGGATATCTACCCAAAGGAAAATAAATCATTACAGCAAAATGATAGCCACACTTGTATGTATGTATATTGCAGCACTATTCACAACAGCAGAGATATGAAATCAACCTAAGTGTCTATAAACAGATGACTGGAAAACGAAAATGTGATACATAGACATGTAGAATACTATTCAGCCATGAGAAGGGTGAAATCATATCTTTTGCAGCAACGTGAATGGAACTGGAGGCCATTATTTTAAGTGAAACAAGTCAGACATGGAAAAACAAACGCTACATTTTCTCACTTATAAGTGGGAACTAAATACATGTGTATACATCGTTGTAGAATATGGGATTATAGACAATGGAGACTTAGAAGGATAAGGGGATAGGAGGGGAGTGGAAGATGAGAAGTTATTTAATTGGCATAATGTATGTTATTTGGGTGATGGGTACCCTAAAAGCTTTGACTTCACTGCAATCTGTGCATATAACAAAATAACACTTGAACCCCATAAATTTATACATATAACAAAGAGAAAAATGTATATATGTAGGAATATTATTCAGTCTTAAAAATACAGAAAACCTATCATTCGTGACAATATGGTTGCATCTGGAAGACATTATTCCAGTGAAATAGGGCAGCCACAGAAAGAGAACTAGTACATAATTTCATTCACACGAACATCTACAACAATCATACTCATAAAAGCAGAGAATAGAATGGTAATTGCCAGGGTCTAGAGTGAGGGAGAAAAGGATAATTTTTGTTCAATAGGTATAAAATTTAAATTAAGCAAGATGAAAATGTTCTAGAAAACTGCTGTACAATATAAAGCCTATAGTTAACAATATGGTATTGTACATTTGAATGTTGGCTAAGAGGGTGGATTGCATATTAATGGTCTTCACACACATATTCACACACACACAAACATACACAAACCACAAAGGGACACAAGGAAACTTTTGGAGGTTATGGATATGTTTATTACTTGATTATGGTGACAGTATAATGGATATATGCATATGTCAAACCCATCAAATTGTATACATTAAACACTACCGATATTTCTGTATATCAATTAAAACTATATAGACATATAGACCTAAAAAAAACAGGAGCCATTTCTGAATGCTGATCACATTTTATTATGCTAGGCACAGCAAAGCATTCAAATCTGTATAATACAAAGAGCTTGATTTTATGATTTGGTATTTTGGGGCATGTTTTATCAGATAGTTTTTTTAAAAGTGTCTAATTTCTTAACAGAGAATACTGTTTATCTGACTCTGTACTAAGAATTCTTCAATTTACCCAACAAATATTTATAAAGCATTTTCTGGACCCTAGGCATCGTGCTAGGTGCTCAAAGAAATTTGTTAATGAATATTGTCATGTATACTTCCCTTAAAATTCTGAGTCAGAGATGGAGCCAGACATGAAAATTGTAGGAATATATGTTGCACACACAACAGATACAAAAGAAGAGCTATTGAGGGCAATGATGTTTGCAGAGAGGATGCAGGACTTTGTACAGTTCTTAGTATTGCATGCAGGCAGAAATATCAGGATAGGTAGAAAAGAGGACAATGTATAATTATTTTTTCCTTCCAACTATCACTTTAGGTTCAGGGATGCATGTGCAGATTTGTTACATGGGTAAATCATGTGTAATGGGGGTTTTATGTACAAATTATTTTGTTATCCAGGTAGTGAACATAGTACCAAGTAGGTAGTTTTACAATTGTCGACCTAAATCCCCACCCCAAAGTAGCTCCCGGTGTCTATTGTTTTCTTCTTTGTGTCCATGTGTACTCAATATTAAAGTCCCAATTATAGGTCAGAGCATGTTGTGTGTGATTTTCTGTTCCTGTGCTAACTTGCCTAGGATAATAGCCTCCAGGTTTATCCATCTTGCAGCAAAGGACATGTTTTCATTTTTATGGCTGTGTAGTGTTTCATTGTGTATATATGCTATATTTTTTAAGTCCATTCTACTTTTTATGGACATCTAGGTTGATTCCATGTCTCTGCTATTGTAAAGAGTGCTGTAATGAACACATGCATGCATGTGTCCTTGTGTTAGATCAATTTATATTCCTTAGCATATTCCTAGTAATGGGATTGCTAGATCAAATGGTGGTTTTAAGTTCTCTGAAAAATCTCCAACTGCTTGCCACATAGGCTGAACTAATTAGCAATCCCACCAGCAGTGTATAAGCATTCCCTCTTCTCCATAATCTTGTCAGCATCTGTTATTTTTTATTTTTAATAATAGCCCTTCTGACTTATGTGAAATGATATTTTATTGTGGTTTTGATTTGGATTTCTTTAATGATTAGTGATGTTGAACACTTTTTCATATGCTTATTTTCCACATGTATGTCTTCTTGTGAGAATTATCTGTATACTTTGTAAACTTTTTTTAATTATTATACTTTAAGTTCTAGGGTACATGTGCACAACATGCAAGTTTGTTACATATGTATACATGTGCCATGTTGGTGTGCCGCACCCATTAACTTGTCATTTGCATTAGGTATATCTCCTAATGCTATCCCTTCCCCCCGCAACCCCACGACAGGCCCCAGTGTGTGATGTTCCCCTTCCTGTGTCCAAGTGTTCTCATTGTTCAATTCCCACCTGTGAGTGAGAACATGCAGTGTTTGTTTTTTTGTCCTTGTGATAGTTTGTTGAGAATGATGGTTTCCAGCTTCATCCATGTCCCTACAAAGAACATGAAACTCATCATTTTTTATTGCTGCCACATAGTATTCCATGGTGTATATGTGTCACATTTTCTTAATCCAGCCTATCATTGATGGACATTTGGGTTGGTTCCAAGTCTTTGCTATTGTGAATAGTACTGCAATAAACATATGTGTGCATGTGTCTTTATAACAGCATGATTTGTAATCCTTTGGGTATATACCCAGTAATGGGATGGCTGGGTCAAATGGTATTTCTATTTCTAGATCATTGAGGAATCACCACTCTGTCTTCCACAATGGTTGAACTAGTTTACATTCCCACCAACAGTGTAAAAATGTTCCTATTTCTCCACATCCTCTCCAACACCTGCTGTTTCCTTAGTTTTTAATGATCGCCATTCTAACTGGTGTGAAATGGTATCTCACTGTGGTTTTGATTTGCATTTCTCTGACGGTCAGTGATGATGAGCATTTTTTCATGTGTCTGTCAGCTGCATAAATGTCTTCTTTTGAGAAGTGTCTGTTCATATCCTTCAGAAGGTTTTAAACTTAATGTGACCCCATTTGTTCATTGTTTTTTTGCTTTGGTTGCTTGTGCTTGTGGAGTATTACTCAAGAAATCGTCACTCACTCCAATTTCCTGTACAGTTTCCTCAATGTTTTCTATGGGAATTTTAGAGTTTGAGGTGTTAGATTTAAGTCTTTAATCCATTTTGATTGGATTTTTGTATATGGTGAGAGTAAGAATCTAGTGTCATTCTTCTGCATATTGATATCCAGTTTGCCCAGCACCACTTACTGAAGAGACTCTTTTCGCAGGCTCTGTTCTTGTCACCGTTGTAAAAAATGAGCTCACTGTAGACGAATGGACTTGTTTCTGGTTTCTATAGTATGCTACACTGGTCTCTGTGTCCATTTTTATAATAGTACCATTTTGTTTTAGTTACTATGTGTCTTTAGTATAATTTGAAGTCAGGTAATGTGATTCCTTTAGTATTTATTTTTTCTTTTTCCTCACGATAGTTTTGGTTATTATGTTTTTGTGTGTGTGTGTGTGGTTTCATATAAATTTTAGAATTTTTTTCTGTGAAGAATATCGTCTTTTTGACAGAGATTGTGTTGAATCTGTACATTGCTTTGAGCAGTATTGACATTTAAACAATATTGATTCTTCCAATCGATAAACATAAAATATCATTCAGTTTTCTGTGTTCTCTTCAATTTCTTGCATCACTGTTTTATAGTTTACATTGTAGTTTTCTTTCACTTATTTGGATAAATTAATTCCTAGGTTTTTTTTTTTTT
>NW_016830338.1:18446-21351 GCF_001698545.2 Rhinopithecus bieti
TTTTTTTTTTTTTTTTTTCCACTGGGAAACTCTATTATGGCTTCAATCTCATTACTTGTTATTGGTCTAGTCAGGTTTTAAATTTATTCCTGGGTCAATCTTGGTAAGTTTTACATTTCTAGAAATGTATCTATTTCCTTTGGATTTTAAAATTTTTTGGTGATCTTATTCTCATAACTGCTAATAATCCCTTGAATTATAGTGGTATCATTTGTAATGTCTCCCTTTTTAGTTAACATTTTATTTATTTGGGTCTTCTCTTTTTTCCTTATTTAATGTAGCTAATTGTTTGTCAATTCTATTTATCTTTAATAAAACAACTTATAGTTTTGTGAATCTTTCATATTATTTTCCTAAGTTCAAATTAATTTACTTCTGCTGTGATAGTATTTTTTTTATTCCACTATGTTTGGGTTTAGTTTCCTCTTGCTTTTTTAATTCTTGATGTGCATCATTATATTATTTACTTGAATTTTTTATTTTGTTTTGATGTAGGCACTTACAGTTATACATCTATCTATTAGTACAGTTTTGCCGTATCCCATAGGTTTTTATATATTGTGTTTCCATTATCATTTGTTTCAAGAAAATATTCAATTTTCTTAATTTCTTTATCCACCCCCTGGTCATTCAGGAGCATATTCTTCAATTTTAATGTGTTTGTATATTTTCCAAAATTCATCTTCAGATTGATATGTGGTTTTATTCCATGTGATTAAAGAAGATGCTCCATATTAGTTCAATTTTTTGAATGTTTTAAGATTTGTTTTGACTGAATATACGCTTTATTCTTGAGAATGATCTATGTGCTGAGGAGAATAATGTTTATTTCAGCCACTGGATGAAATGTTCTGTAAATATCTATAAGGTCCATTTATTCTACAGTGTAGATTAAGTCAGATGTTTCTTTATTTTCTGCCTGGATGATCTGTTCAATGCTGAAAGTGGGGTGTTGAAGTCTCCAGCTATAATTGTATTGAGGTCTGTTTCTCTCTTTTGCTCTAACAGTATTTGCTTTATGTATTTGGGTGCTCTTGTGTTGGGTGCACATATATGTAAAATTGTTACAACCTCTCACTGAATTGACCTTTTATCAATATATAGTGACCTTCTTTGTCTCTTCTTACAGTTTTTGTCTTGAAATCTATTTTGTCTGGTATAAGTACAGCAATTTCTGCCTTTTTTGGTTTCCATTGCCATGAAGTGTCTTTTCCATCCCTTTATTTTAGACTATGTTTAGGTTTATAGGTAAAGTGCATTTCTTGAAGGCAGCAGATCATTGAGTCTTTTAAAACAAATCTATTCAACCACTTTATATATTTTTGTTGGAGAATTTAATCTATCTACATTCAATGTTATTATTGATAGGTAAGAGCTTACTCTTGTCATTCTGTTATTTGTTTTCAGGTTGTTTTGAAGTCTTCTCTTCTTTCTTTCCTTTTTTCTGTCTTCCTTTTAGTGAAGGTAATTTTCTTTGTTAGTATGATTTAATTTATTGCTTTTCATTTTTTGAGTATTTGTTGCATGTTTTCCAATTTGAAGTTACCATGACTCTTGCAAGTACTATCTTATAAGCCATTATTTTAAGCTCACAACAGCTTAACAATATTTGCAAGGCAGCATTGAATTCATTGTGAAATCTCCCTGTTTCTTTGCTATCTTTTCCCAAGCGCACAGTTTTCTCCAAGCTGTGTGACTGCTTCAGGAGGAATGGGAGGGGGATGGTGCAAGCATGCCCTTTAGCTCTTCTTCCTGATGTCTCATTAGGTCGCCTGCCTCCTCAGTCCACTGGCTCTGAGCCAAGTTCAGCAGTAGGACTTGCCTAGTAATTCCTAGGACTTGTTTTGACTGAATATGTGCTTTATTCTTGAGAATGATCTATCTGCTGAGAAGAATAATGTTTATTTTAACCACTGGATGAAATGTTCTGTAAATATCTATCAGGCCCATTTATTCTACAGTATAGATTAAGTCTGATGTTTCTTTATTTTCTGAAGTCCTTGTGGCCCGGAATGCTACTCAAGTTCACTTGGGGTCCCAGAGCACTACAGTCTACAGTGGTAAGGCTTCCCAGAACTCACAGTCTGACTACTGGAATGGGTGATTGCCCTCTGACTAGGGCCAGTCCAAATGCTTCCTTCATGGAAAAATGTCAGGTGACTGAAGACCAATTCTACTTTCCACTGTGAAAGGGCGGCACTGACTTTAATTCAAAGCCTCACAATTACTGTGCTCTGCACTGCACAACCACTGCCAGGGGATGGAGTAGGGGTTGAATTGGCTCTTCAAGACTGTTTTTCCTGCTATCTTCAATGTCTTTTTCAGTAAAGCCAGGTACTTTGGTTGCTCACCTATTTATGACTTTTGTAATAGTGCTGTCTGTGTGAAGCTAGTTTTAAAAATTTGTTGTTCTTGCAGGGGGAACAAGTGATATAGGCTTCTATTTGGCTATCTTGCTACACATTTCATTTATTTATCTTCAGTCTTTGTGTAACTTTATAGGTAAAGTATGCTTCATGCAGGCAATGGATTATAGGGTCTTGTTGTCTTATCCATTTGGCCATTCTGTGTCATTGTATTAGAGAGTTTAGTCCCCTTATATTCAATGTTATTGATAACAAAGGACATACTATTGCCAATTTGTTACTTGTTTTTCTAATTCCCTTCTTTCTCTCCTTTCTGCCTTCCTTTTAGTGAAGTTGGTTTTCTCTAGTGGTATGATTTAAATCTTTTTTATCTTTATTTTTTGTATATCTCTAGTATTTTTTTTTTTTATTTTAAGTTATGATGAGAAATATAAATAGTTCCTTATAGCCCATTATTCTAAGCTGATAACAATGTAAAAACATTTGCAAAAACAAAAGAAAGCTAATAAAAATCCTAAATCAAAAATGTGTCCCCCACT
>NW_016830338.1:22587-27003 GCF_001698545.2 Rhinopithecus bieti
AAAAAAAAAAAAAAAAAAAAAAAAAACTCTTGGATTTGCCCTTCAGAGGCTATTTTCCAGATTTTGTTTATGTTCTTCTTTTTTATTACTATTATTTTTGTCTCCTCTGTGTATTTTCAAATAGCCTGTCTTCAAGTTCACCAATTCTTCCTTCCACTTGATCAATTATGCTCATTAAATGTCTCTGAGGCATTTCTCAGTATGTCAATTGTACTTTCAACTCCAGAATTTCTGCTTGGTTCTTTTTAATTATTTCAATCTCCTTGTTAAATTCATCTGATAAAAGTCTGAATTCCTTCACTATGTTATCTTGAATTTTTTAGAATTTCCTCGAAACAGTTATTTCAAATTCTCTATCTGAAAGGTCACATACCTCTGTTTCTCCAGGATTGGTCCCTGGTGCATTATTTAGTTTGTTTTATGAGGTCATGTTTTCCTGGACTGTATTTATGCTGGTAGAATTTCTTCAGCGTCTGAACATTGAAGAGTTAGTTATTTACTGCAGTCTTCACACTCTAGGTTTATATTTGCATATTCTTGGGATGCCTTTCCGAGTATTTGAAACCACTTGGGTAATCTGATCTAAGCTGTACCTTCCATAGAAGGCACTCTGATATAGTTTGGCTGTGTCCCCACCCAAATCTCACCTTGAATTGTAATAATCCCCACATGTCAAGGGTGAGGCCAGGTGGAGATAATTGAATCATTGGGGCATTTTCCTCCATACTGTTTTCATGGTAGTGAATAAGTTTCAGAAGATCTGATGGTTCTATAAATGGAAGTTTCTCCTGCACAAGCTCTTTTGCATGCCACCATGTGAGACATGTCTTTGCTTCTCCTTTGCCTTCTGCCATGATTGTGAGGTCTCCTCAGCCACGTGGAACTATGAATCCTTTAAACCACTTATCTTTATTAATTACCCAGTCTTGGGTATGTCTTTATTAGCAGTGTGAGAACAGACTAATACACACCCCAAGCCCAGTAATGCTGTGGTTGTTTCAGACTCATAGAGGTATCACCTTGGTGGTCTTGGATAAGATCAAGAAAAATGTTTTGGTTTGCCAGGCAGAGACTCTTGTTCTCTTCCCTTATTTTCTTCCAAATAAACAGAGTATCTCCCTCTGTGCTGAGCCACTTGTATCTAGGGGTAAAGAGACACAAGCACCCCCTTGGCCACTACCACTGGGAGTGCACTGGGTCTGACCTAAAGTCTGCACAGCACCGGGTCTCACCCAAGGCCCACTGTAACCACTCCCTGGCTACTGCCTATGTTTGTTCAGGGTTCTAAGGGTGTACAATCACCAGATAAAGCCATTAAGGCTATGTCTTTTCCTTTAGGGTAGCAAGTTTCCCCAGGCCCGAGGTGGGTCCAGACGTGCTCTCTAGGCACCAGGGACTACGGTCAAAAACTTTAGAAATCTGCCTGACGTTCTGTTGTACTGCTGCTGAGATGGCACTCAAACCATGAGAGCAGTCATTCCCACTCTTCATTCACCTTTCAACAGACAGGAGCTTCACCACGTGGCCACTGCCAACAGAGTCCCATAGGGAATAGTGTCAGGCTATCATGAATGTTCACTTAAGGTCCAAGGGCTCTTTAGTCAGCTTCTGTTGGATGTTGTCAGGCCTGGGGCTCACTCTTCAAGACAATGGGCTACCTTCAGGATGAGCTTCCGCCTGAAATCCGGAAATTACCCAAGGACTTCTGTTCCAGCGTAGAAATTTCAATGTTTTTCTATATTTCCCATTTTGTCTGTCTCCATATTATTCAACAGCTCTGTCATTTCTGCTTTCATAATGCCTTTTACATCTATCTCTTCTTTTCCGCTCTCACTACCATTACTCTGGTTTAAGATGTTATTATTACTGATGCTACTATGACTGCAGCCTCCTTGTCTCCCATCTTCTATAAGCAATCTTGCATCCTCAGTGATGTTGTCATTCTCCCAGAAATATCCTCTCTGCATCCTATAGCAGTGTATCAAAGTGGAGTGTGTTTGCCCCAGGGAATATGCAAGATAATATACTAAGGAAGGGAAAGAAAATATTAGAACCTTCATGTTATTTATTTTAAATTACCCTTCTAAAATTTTATTTTATGTTCATTTATAATATATGTAATGCATTAGTATAGTGGTATGTAAACATGATTTATAAATTAAAAAATAAGTTTGGAGTGCATCTTTTATGAGATTGTCGTGAGGTCTATAATGATTTTAGACAATTTATCTACAGAATCAAGTCTAAATTATTTAACCTAATATGCAGGCTCTTCATTATCTGACATCACTTCATTATACGTTTAGACTAATCTTCAAATAATTCAAAATATGTAGTTTCTGCTTCAGCTATGCTTTCACTCAAATATTCCTTGAACATTTCCAAACTCTATATCATTTTCCTTAGTTGTCTCCTGGCCTAAAATGGCCTTTCACTTTCCTTTTATTTGTCTAAATCATGTCCATCTTTCAGGACATAGTTCACACCACTTCTCATCTAGTGAGGCTTCTCAGGCTATTATAATTCTCTAGATTCCAAAAACAATTATAGCTTGTAACTATTTGCAAATTAATTATATCCTACATGGTAGTGTTATCAATATTTTATATAAAATGTAAACTTGCATATCTATTTAGTTTGTATGCATCTAGAGTACAGAAATATTTTGTCACTTTCTCTGTAAGCTTCATTCTTGGAATCCAGGACAGTACCTTATTCATAGTAGGCCATCAATAAGTATTTTAAAATATAATACACATATACACAAAAGTTATTAAAATTTGAAAACATATGTGAAATAAAATGGAAGGTACTATACTTACATTTTAGGGAAATATAGAACAAAGGAAAGTGCAGCAGAGAATGATCATGGAAGGCTTCTTGGAGGAGTTGAATTTTGATCTAAGTTTCAAACATAGTAAAGAACAAGAGTCGGAAAAAAAAAAAGTATTCTCTATTGAGGGAATAAAAAAACTCTGAGTTTTAATTGCTTCCTGTGCAAACTTAGTGTTAAAAGTTTGAGAAGTTGAGAAGTGGTTGAAAGCTTGAGACTATATTTAAGAGTGCAGCTTTTGAAATCAGATAGACTTCATTTTGCATTCTGTCTCTGCTTCATTACTAATGCTGAAGTTAATTAAGTGACCATGGACAACTTAACTATTTAAGTTGTGAAAATCGAATTGTGAGATTATTGTGAGAATTGAATAAATTGAATTGAATGTACTAAACATTGTGTCTTTCACATAGTAACTGTACAATAAATGTTAGCTAAGACTGATAGTACTACTACTATTATTATTAAGTAAAAAAATACTTGTTTTAAAAGGTAGTTTGTAGATGATAATTTTTCTCTAAATTACAAAAAATGGAAGCAAATGAGACTTCAGAAGGTGTACTTAGGGGTGAGTAAATTGGCTGGACATCCTTCATGAAGGAAAGCAGGATTATAGCATGATGTTTTGTGCTTTGAATCCTCTTATAAATAACATCTCTATCAAAATATGTCACATACCATACAAATAACATATTTAAAGTTTACATTTCAGTAGCTTTAAGTATAGTCAAAGAGTTGTGCATGTGAATTACTTGAAAACACTTTCATCATCCCCAAATGAAACCGTGTATTCATTTGCAGTCAGTTCCCAATTCCCAAACCCCTCACAGCCCTAGGTAACTGCTAATTTACTTTCTATGCCTATGAATTTGCCTTTTCTGTACCTTTTATATAAATGGAATCATTTAACACATGGCTGTGATAATTAATTTTATGTGTCAACTTAGCTCAAACACTGTGCCCAGATATTTGGTTGAACATTATTCTGTGAGGTTATATGAAGGTGTGTTTTGGATGAGATTAAATTTAAATTGGTAGACTTTGAGTAAAAAATATTACACTTGGGCTGGGTGGAGCAAGATGGCCGAATAGGAACAGCTCCAGTCTCCAACTCCCAGCGCGAGCAACACAGAAGACTGGTGATTTCTGCATCTTCAACTGAGGTACTGGGGTCATCTCACTAGGGAGTGCCGGACAATCGGTGCTGGTCAGTTGCTGCAGCCTGACCAGCGAGAGCTGAAGCAGGGCGAGGCATCGCCTCACCTGGGAAGCACAAGGGGGAAGGGTATCCCTTTTCCTAGCCAGGGGAACTGAGACACACAACAGCTGGAAAATCGGGCAACTCCCACCCAATACTGCGCTCTAAGCAAACGGGCACACCAGAAGAATATATCCCTCACCTGGCCGGGAGGGTCCCACGCCCACGGAGCCTCCCTCATCGTTAACACAGCAGTCTGCGGTGATCTAACCGCAAGACAGCAGCAAGGCTGGGGGAGGGGTGCCCGCCATTGCTGAGGCTTAAGTAGGTAAACAAAGCCGCTGGGAAGCTCGAACTGGGTGGAGCTCACAGCAGCTCAAGGAAA
>NW_016830338.1:30070-38160 GCF_001698545.2 Rhinopithecus bieti
TCCTTTGTAGGGACATGGATGCAGCTGGAAACCATCATTCTTAGCAAACTATCACAAGAAGAGAAAACCAAACACCGCATGTTCTCACTCATAGGTGGGAACTGAACAATGAGATCACTTGGACTCGGGAAGGGGAACATCACACACTGGGGCCTATCATGGGGAGGGGGGAGGAGGGAGGGATTGCATTGGGGAGTTATACATGATATAAATGATGAATTGATGGGTGTTGATGAGTTGATGTGTGCAGCACACCAACATGGCACAAATATACATATGTAACAAACTTGCACTTTATGCACATGTACCCTAGAACTTAAAGTATAATAAAAAATATATATATATATTACACTCCATAATGTTTGTGAGTCCTTTAAAATCAGTTGAAGTTTTTAGTAGGACAAAAACTGATTTCTTCTGAGCAAAATGGAATTCTGCCAGTAGACTGCCTTTGGACTCGAATTGTTTCTCTTTCTTGTGTCTCCAGCCTGCTGGTCTATGTGACAGACCATGTGAGCCAGTTCCACAAAATCTCTCTTTCTTTCCTCTTTCAATCTCTCTCTTTCTCTACACACACACACACACACACACACAAACACACACACATACATATATTTTATTGGCTCTGTTTCTCTGGAAAAATGTAAATAAAAAGTGCTGTGTTTTGTGACTGTCCTTTTCTACTTAGAATATTTTCAAAGTTCATCCATGTTATATCATGTATCAGTACTTCATTATTTTCATGGCCGAGTAATATTGCGTTTTAATTATATATGATATTTTATTTTCAGTTCATCAGTTGATAGATTTTTTAAATTTTTGGCTGTTATGAATAATTCTGATATTAACTTTTCTGCACAGAATATTTCTGTGTGAATGTGTTTTCAATTTTCTTATGTATATAACTACTCATAGAACATCTGGGTCAATTTGTAACTTTGAGAAACTGCCAGACTGTTTTCAATTTTACATTCCCATCAGCAGTGTATGTGGGTTCCAATTTTCTGCATCATCCCCAACACCTGCTATTTTCTGTTCTTTTAAAATATGTATCACAATCCTAGTGGATGTAAAGTAGTATCTCATTGTGATTTTTATTTACCTTTCCCTGATGGTTAATGATGTTGAGCATCATTTTATATGCTCATTGACCATCTTTGTTTATCTTCTTTGAAGAATTGTCTGTTTAAGTCGTGTGTGTGTGTGTGTGTGTGTGTGTGTGTGTGTGTGTGTAGAACCACCCTTAAGTCAATCTTAAAAGATACATATAAGCAGAGGAAAGGTTAGAAGGTGTATTAGTCTGTTCTCATGGTGCTAATAGAGACATACCTGAGGCTGGGTAATTTATAAAGCAAATAGGTTTAACTGACTTACAGTTCCACGTGGGTGGGGAGGCCTCACAATCATGACAGAAGGCAAGAGAGAGCTTGTGTAGGGGAACTCCCCTTTATAATATCATCTGACCTCATGAGACTTACTCACTATCATGAAAACGGCACAGGAAAGACTCACCCCCAAGATTCAATTACCTCCCCCTAGCTCCCTCTCAAGACACATGGGAAGTATGGGAGCTACAATTCAAGATAAGATTTGGGCGAGTGGGGACACAAACAAACCGTATCAGAAAGTTATTCAAACTTCCAGCTTAGTTAATTTTAATAGAGGATCGTAGAACAAATTTTGTCTCAAAGAAAGGAGAGTATCAAAAAATATTCTGACATTGGACCAGTTTGTATTGTTAGAAAGAGAGAAAATAATATTCAAAATGAAGGACAATCCGCTAAATCAGTTACATTTGGATTCGGGGTGTTTTTGTGTGTGCGTGCGTGTGTGTGTGTGTGTGTGTGTGTGTGTGTGTGTACGGATTTACGCCTACAACTAGTTTGACTACTTGGAAGGAAATTATATGTGCTGGTTTACTTGTTTTCATTTGGTGTTTGAGGAATGACTTTTTATTTCCATTAATGTAATCAAATATTTGATAGTATGTATATACACACACTCAAATGATGACTTCTGCAATCATCCCTGAGTTCGAACCTACTGCTGTTATCTTTTAACCTAACTAACTGAAAGTAAGTCTCTGCAGACTTCTGAGATAGATAATTCACATGTCAAAATTGAGGAAAACTCAGCAGATTATCCGAAATTATTTCAAAAGTAGTGTAACCATGAAACAGGGCAGGCTGCAACTTCACCCATTTCCTATGAGATGTGGTTTCCCTATGATGCATATGAGCTGAGTCATTGGCAAGAATTCTCCAATAAAGACTTTAGGTAGACAAGACAAATAAAAATTAACATAGCTAGTTCAAGAATCTAAGTTACCTCAAAGAGGGTAAATGGAGGTCATTTCCAAAGGCCATTTGGTGGTTATTGTTCTTCAGAAATTCATGAGCTGGCCTGCATCCTCTCCTCTAGACAAGTGACTCTGTGGGCCTAAGTATTCCAATTGCTATTTATTCAGTACATTGTACTTTCTGGCAGTATTAGCTGTACTTTTGAAATGGCCATGTGTACTGAGACACATCATAACAGATCTATAATGTGTTACTTCATCTGTTTCCTAGACCAAACTTTCCTTTTGAATGTACATGTTATAAGCTCTTCCAATGAATATAATTTTAATTTTATCTCTCCCTGAAAGAGTTGATGAAAAAACTTAAGCTTTAGCACAAATAAGGTGCTCCAGCACAAATAAAGGGACCCTGTCAGACACAACAAATTTGAGCAGCAAATGCCCATAACTGGGAATTTAGTTTAATTTTCTTGTTGTTAATAACCAGAGCACTTACTCACACAACCTCATAAGAGATCATGGTTTTCCACCTTTTCCCAGTTAATTTGAAAAGTTAATATTTACTGAAGGCTCTTCATATCTGATAGTAGGTTAATGCTAGCTGAGCCTAAGGGAATTATCCCATGGTCCTTATATGTGACAAGTTGCCACTGTTTATGAACACAGTCAGAAAAGTGGAAGCCTCTCAAGCTACAAGTTCTGCTATTTCTTTTATAAAGAAATTTCTATCTGTCTCCTCTGTTTTATTCTCAATCTCTTCACTATAATTTAGTACCCTGATTCCTCTTGTGTGGACTATTCTAATGGTTTTTCTAATCTATCTTCCATATCGTCTCCTTATCAATCACTGTATATCCTTGCTGCCATGATTATTTTTTCCCTAAAACGCCGCTACTTTCAACTTGTCATATGCTCAAAAACCCAAAGACTAATAGGTATTTATTACCTTTTGGGTATAGTCTAAACTTGGTCTGGCATTCTAGATCCTCCTTCACAATCAAGCCCCAAATCAAAACCTGTTACTCATTGTTATCTTTGGTGAAACTCCTACAGTGAGAATATTTGAATCTTTGTTTCCCTCAAACATCATTAACATTCTTAATTACTTGAAATCATTTGTGTTGTTTCATTTCTTCTTTCACCCATGCTGCTTTTGGTAAATATTAATTTATTTTAATATGTTAAAATCCTGTCACTGATCTGAATGCTATCAATATAAAGACCAATACATTATGTTAATTAAATAAATCAAGGAACAAAGGTTGCTGGGTAAATGAATTGATCTCACCAAATGTTCTGAGAACAAGTGAGAAAAAGGATATTGCCACTTAATTTCAAATGAAATAATGACATTTAGTTAAGACCTAGAATGTGTAATCAGCCATGATCCTAGGAGCAATGCGAAGGCCTTGACTTGAAATCCTACTGTTTTCTTTAGTTCTCCTTCTGTTTCTATATAAACACATTACCTTAGAGACTGAGTTTAACTTTAAAGCCTTTTTTTCTTATCTGCAATGTCAATAGCTCTCAAGTTCTTACAATGAAGGAGATACTTTAGCAATATGTCTAGCGAAGGAGTCAGTGAAAGGAGATAAATAAAATAATCGTTTCAATTTTTCTATTTTTTGCTCTATTTTAAATTTCCATTTGATTGGGTTTGGCTGATGGAAAATATCTGGGTTTCCTGGACACAGTGGAGTAGAATATACTCTCTCAATCTCTATGGCTGAAATTTTTGTCCTTTCCTATATAATCATGTTAGCTGATATAGTATGGAAAGCTTTCCAAATGGAGTAGTTTTAGGCCACACAGAATAAAGCCCCCTTTTTTTGCAGTGCTCTACCACATTTACCTCAGAGGTCTGGATTTTAAAAATTCTTGTGTAGTTGAGGTGGGATCAGAGAGTCCTCTGTCATATTTCACGGCGCCTTGGTCTCCAGGATGGCATTTGGCAATAGAGAGCCCAAGAATATTTTCTATGGGCATTAGGTGGGAGGATATTTAGCTCTTATCTAGAGACGAATGTGAGTGACAATGGAAAAGTTTCCACAGGGATAAGCCTCATCAGTTGCCCATGAAGACAAAACTTTTATGGTCTAGTAGCATTTCCTTAGGTATCGCACCTCTTAGAACTTAACGGACCTGAATCACCCAACCCTATTACCCAGAAAACAACTGGTCCCAACGTCAGAAAGCCAGGTAGGGCACAGCTAAGCAGAAAGTTACCTGCTTTACCTTTCTACCTTTCACTTATTTACTATCTTCCTCTTCTTTTAATTATTATAATTACTATTATTAGTATTATTTGTAAATCCATCTCTCTTCCACTCTTCTCATTTCCTTTATGCTTGTCAAGTATGTATTTTTTCAAAGTTTATGCACTCTTCTCTATCAGCACAGAATCCCCTAACATATTCTTCAACAAAGTGTCACTAGTGTCACTGATAATTTATACCCTCTTGAACACAATAGCCAGGAAGCCCTAACCTCAGAGATGGGTCAGCTCAACTGCATTTTGTGCCAAAATGCCAAAGCCCAAGCCTCATTTAGGTGATGAGTGAGTTCAGTGACTCTCTGCTCACCTCTTTCCTCTTACACATAAATAAATTCCAATGGGAGGAAAATAATTTCATAGGATCTTAATGTCATTATAAGTACCACTTTTAGTTCAGCAAAGGAGAAAACATGAAAAGGTAGTGGATTACTCGACAACTTGGTTGATGTGAGCTTTAGAAGTTTTTTTTTTTTAGTTTTTTGAGAAAATAAATATATGTAAAATATATTCAAACACGGAAAAAATTTTCTCTCAGCATAGACTAGAAAACATAAAACTCTAATATTTCTAATGGGAGAAGTGAGAAATTGGTTTCTGAAACACTAAAGTTGTTTTGAAGCAACTAATACCTTCTTGTATTTATAGCTTACCAAAGCCCAGTAAACTTTGGTGAGTGAGATTAGGGAGCAAAGTTGTATGGTTAAAGAAGGCATCCTAAAAAAAAAACAAGCAACAACAAAAAACCTCATTTCTCATAGTTTTCTGAAGAAAGTTAAGTAAGCCCCCAGCATGAAAGCAAAATCCAGCTCATAAGCTGATTTTGGACAGTGCTGACTCAGTAACACTCTTCCCTGAGATCTCTTTTCCTTGCCTACTTTGCTCCTTCATGAGAGTTTCATTACCACTGACCTCCTTCTGACTCCCTCCACTTTATGTTAGCTTTGGACTGGCCACATAGCTTTGATTCTCCTGGAAAGCTGATTCAACTCACGGTCCAGCCCAGCACCAGACCTTCATTAGGCAGTCATTTCTGTCTTGAGACCATGCTGAGGAACTTCCCTGCACTGGTCTGAACTTTATTTATACTTTGGAAAGCACCTAAAGACTTAGCTCTGGGAGATGATCTTCTCAAAGTTCAATACTGCAAGAAATCCTGTAAACTGCTCTTTCATTTTTTAGTGAAATGTCTTTCCATTTCCCAGCTACTGATTCATAGTGACACAGCATTGTTTGCTCTTCAGCTCATATTTTCTCTCAGCATGGCCCCAGAGGCTAGTAGCCCAGCTCATAACCAAGGCCACAAAGAAAGAAGGGAATGGAATTTTACTAAACCAAAATAAAAGATGTTTTGGCAGTATGGTTATTTTCACAATATTGATTTTACCCATCCATGAACATGAGATGTGTTTCCATTTGTTTGTGCCATCTATAATTTCTTTCAGCAGTGTTTTTTTTTTTTTTTTCTAAAGGCATTTCACCTCCTTTATTAGGTATATTCCTAAGTATTTTATTATTTTCTTGTGGCTATTTCAAAAGAGGTTGAGTACTCGATTTGATTCTCAGCTAGGTTGCTGTTGGTTTTAGAAGAGCTATTGATTTGTATACATATATTTTGTATCCAGAAACTTTGCTGAATCTTTTTATCGGTTTTAGTAGCTTTCTGGAGGAGTCTTTATGGTTTTCTAGGTAAATGATCATGTCATCAGCAAATAACAACAGTCTGACTTCCTCTTTACCGATTTGGATGCCCTTTATTTCTTTCTTTTGTCTGATTGCTCTGGCTAGGACTTCCAGTATTATGTTGAAGAGGAGTGGTGAGGGTAGGCATCCTTGTCTTGTTCCAGTTCTCAGAGGGAATTCTTTCAACTTTTCCCCATTCAGCATTGTGTTGGCTGTAGGTTTGTCATAGACAGCTTTTATTACATTGAGGTATGTCCCTTGTATGGCAATTTTTCTGAGACTTTTAATCATAAAGGAATACTGGATTTTGTTGAATGCTTTCTCTGCATTTATTGAGATGATCATGTAATTTTTGTTTTTAATTCTGTTTATTTGCTGTATCACATTTATTGACTTGTGTATGTTAAACTGTCTCTGCATACCTGGTATCCCATATGATCATGCAGAATTATCCTTTTGAAAAGTTGTTGGATTTGGTTAGTTAGTATTTTGTCATGGATTTTAGCATCTATGTTCATCAGGCATATTGGTCTGTAGTTTTCTTTTTGGTTAGGTCCTTTCTTGGTTTGATATTAGGGTGATACTGGCTTCATAGAATGATTTAGGTCAAACTACCACCATTCCATCATTCTTCACAGAATTAGGAAAAAAAAAAAATAAACGATTCTAAAGTGCATATGGAACCAAAAAATATCCTGCATACCCAAAGCAAGACTAAGCAAAAAGGCCAAATTTGAAAGCATCACATTAACTATTTCAAACTATACTATAAGGCCATACTTCACCAAAACAGCATGATACTGGTATAAAACGAGGCACATAGACCAATGGAACAAAATAGAGAATCCAGAAATAAACCCACATACTTATAGCCAACAAAAACACAAAGTGAAGAAAGACCACCCTTTTATCAAATGGTGCTGCGATAATTGGCTCACCACATGTAGGAGAGTGAAACTAAATCCTCATACCTCATTTTATACAAAAATCAACTCAAGATGGATTAAGGACTTAAATCTAATACTTAAAACTATAAAAATTCTAGAAGATAACATTGGGAAAACCCTTGTAGACATTGGCTCAGGCAAGAAATTCATGGCCAAGGACCCAAAAGCAAATGCAATAAAAACAAAGAGAAATAGGTTGAACTTAAACTAGAGAGCTTTTGCATGGCAAAAGGATCAGTCAGCAGAGTAAACAGACAACCCACAGAGTGGGAGAAAATCTTCACAATCTATACATATGATAAAGGACTAATATCCAGAATCTGCAATGAACTCAAACAAGTCAGCCAGAAAATTACAGACAATCCCATCAAAAAGTGGGATAAGGGCATGAATAGAAAATTCTCAAAAGAAAGTATACAAATGCCCAATAAACTAAAAAATGCTGAACATCACTAATGATCAGGGAAATGCAAATCAACACCACAACATGATACCAACTTCTGAAAGAATAGCCATAATCAAAAAATCAAAAAATAGTAGATGTTGGCATGGATGCAGTGAACAGGGAACGTTTCTACACTGCTGTTGGGAGTGTGAACTAGTACAACTACTATGCCAGACAGTGTAAATATTCTTTAAGGAACTAAAAATAGAAATACAATTTGATCCAGCAGTCCCACCATTTGGTATCTACCCAGAGGAAAATAAGTCATTATACAAAAAAGACATTTGTACATGCATGTTTATAGCAACACAATTTGCAATTGCAAAAAAATGGAACCAAACCAAATACCCATAAGTCAATGAGTGCATAAACAAACTGTGAGATACATATATATGTATATATATCACAGTATATATATATATATATATATATATATATATATAT